>NW_024070187.1:41719477-41719820 GCF_014754425.2 Oryx dammah | reverse complement strand
ATGTATACACTATATGTATACACTATATGTATACACTACATATATATATACTATATATATATACACTATATATATATACACACTATATGTATACATTATATATATACACTATATGTATACACTATATATATACACTATATATATACACACTATATATATATACACTATATGTATACACTATATATATACACTATATATATATACACGCTATATATATATACACTATATGTATACACTATATATATACACTATATATATACACGCTATATATATACACTATATGTATACACTATATATATACACGCTATATATATATACACTATATGTATACACTATATATATA
>NW_024070187.1:41719182-41719377 GCF_014754425.2 Oryx dammah | reverse complement strand
ATATATATATATACACTATATGTATACACTATATATATACACTATATGTTACACTATATATATACACTATATATATACACACACTATATATATATACACTATATGTATACACTATATATATGTACACTATATATATATATATATATACACACACTACCATGTATGAAATAGATAGCTAGTGGGAAGCTGCTGTAT
>NW_024070187.1:41551725-41704182 GCF_014754425.2 Oryx dammah | reverse complement strand
ACTGAGCGATTGAACTGAACTGAACTGAATGGTACTGGATCCCATGATGTTAGTTTTCTGAACGTTGAGTTTCAAGCCAGCTTTTTCACTCTCTTCTTTCACCTTCATCAACAGTCTCTTTAGCGCCTCTTCACTTTCTACCCTTAGAGTGGTATCATCTGCATATCTGAGGTGCTTGATATTTCCCCAGCAATCTTCATTCCAGCTTGTGATTTATCCATTCTGGCATTTCACATGATGCACTCAGCATATCAGTTAAAGAGCAGGGTGACAATATATCGCCTTGTCATACTCCTTTCCTGATTTTGAACCAGTCTGTTGTTCCATGTCCAGTTCTAACTGTTGCTTCTTGACCCACACACCAGTTTCTCAGGAGACAGGTAAGATGGTCTGGTAGTCCCATCTCTTCAAGAATTTTCCACAGTTTTGATCCACAAAATCAAGGGCTTTAGTGTAGTCCATGAAGCAGATGTTTTTCTGGAACACATTTGCTTTTCCCATGATCCAACAAATCTTGCCCTTCTTTGGGACTGGAAGAAAAACTGACCTTTTCCAGTCCTGTGGCCCCTGCTGAGTTTTCCAAATTTGCAGACATATTGAGGGCAGCACTTTAACACCATCATCTTTTAGGATTTTCAATAACTGGGATTTGTAAAAATTATACATCCATTAAAATAGTCCTGTTTCAACAAAGGTAAAGATTAAGTGATTTACATGAAAGTACTGATAAAAATAAAACATATATAGTAATATTAATATAATAAAAATGAATAGAAATTTAAAAATCAAATAAGACTAAGAATAATAAGCTCATGTTAATAAAACTTATGTAGCCCACCAAAACTGTATAGCAATTATGAACCTCTGTGCATCTAATTTTTTTTTAATATACAAGAAAAAATCTACTACAAATGCAAGAATATGCTGAAAACTTAATTAAGAGAGTGAGAAACTCCCTCAGAAATTGACAAAGCTAGAATTTGGTTAACATAGTTTATAAGCTTATTCTCTTATGGATAGAAGTCTATATATGACCTTACACATATAGGCATATATTATATGTGTAAAGTAAGTAAGTAAAGTCACTCAGTTGTGTCTGACTCTTTGCAACCCCATAGACTGTAGCCTACAGGGCTTCTCAGTCCATGGAATTTTCCAGGCAAGAGTACTGGAGTGGGTTGCCATTTCCTTCTCCAGGGGATCTTCCCAACCCAGGGATCAAACCCATGTCTCCCGCACTGCAGGCAGATGCTTTACCGCCTGAGCCACTGAATTCTATTATTTGTGAGTACTTCAAGGGTATTTCAAAGAATGATACTCAACAATAGAAAATATTTTCAAATACCCTTGAAGTACTCACAAATAACAGAATTCATGAAGGCTACATTCTCTGACAATTAAAAAAAAAAAAAAGGAAAGGACGGAAGGGAGGGAGGGAGGGAAGGAGAGAGGAAGGAAAGGAGGAAAGTTTTTAACAACCAAAGAATAAGCCAATCTATCCACTTGGACTTTATTTAAAATTCTAACTAAATCTTGGAGTAAACAGAAACTAAAGCAGAATGATTTTTGAGGGAAAATGTGTTATTAAAATTATCTTAAGAAAAGGGAAAAACCTGAAAACAAACATCTTTAATGTAGTTAAATGCTTTCAAACAGACTTTTCCTCAACAGATGGGAGCTGAGGCTGAATGGAGAAAGTGATGGGCTGGGGAGACAGCTTCACATGCATCTGGGGTGCTCAGATACTGCCTGGCATGGGGTCTCCAGAAGCCACAGACGCATCCATGAGAAAAAGACTCAGCTCTAAGTATCTGCCAAAATCAGATGTTGCGAAACCAACTTAAGAACTTTCCTTTTCATTGCCTTGCCTTCAACCAGGTCAGCTGGGCTCAACCCAGCCAGAAGCTTTGGTAAACAATTGAAAATCAATTGTTTTATTGATTGAGAAGAGAAGCAGGCAAAAAAAGTAGATGACCACAACCTCTCTTCCAATAGAGCTAAGAGAGAGCCTTAACCTTAAATCCCATTTGGAGTTTTAACTATTTCATAGATTAATTATGCTAAATACCAAAATGAGACTATGTACTGCAAATGAAGTGGGCACAGGAATTAGCCAAGGTCCTAGCAAGAAACAGATGGCACTCAAACTGGGTAAAAGAGGAGCGTTTCCTACAAGGGCTGTTTACTGTATGTGAGCAGAGTTTGGGGAAAGCAACAGGGAGGGAGCAGTGCCTCCAGGCTCCCTCCCTATTGTCAGTACCCTGGAAGGACCTGGGGGCAGAACGGGCCTCCAAAGCCTGTAGAGAGTCGTGATTTGCTGAGGGCCGCTGGCAAGAGAGGAGGCCTTTGGTAGAGCCAACTCAATGCAACCCAGCAGAGGGGGGAACAGGAAGAATAAATACTTTGCCTTCTCCCTCCTCCCATGCGGACTTTACCATCTCCTGCTAATGCTTCTTGTTGATCAAGTCCAAACTGAAGCCAAAGGACAGCACCTTACATATAGGTTGGTTCCCAGAGCCAAGAGCAGGGAAAGGTGAAGAGTAGATCTCAATGGACACCTAGAAAATGTCCAGTACAATAGATAAACAGCAAGGGCCTACTGTAGAGCACAGGAAACTATATTCAATAACCTGTAACAAACACTAATGGAAAAGAATATGAAAGGGAATGCCTGTATGCACATGTAGAACCAAATCAGTTTGCTGTGCACCAGAAATTAATACAACATTGTAAATTACCTATCCTTCAATTTTTAAAAAAAGAAAATTTCTGCTACACAGTAAGATTTAAAGGACTTCCCTGTTGGTCCAGTGCTTAAGACTCTATGCTTCCACTGCAGGGGAAGCTCCTGGTCAGGGAGCTGAGACCCCAAGTGTTGTGTGGCATGGTCAAAAAAAAAAAAAAACCTTAAGACCAACAGACAAACAGAGCCCACCTGTGCTTTCTTCTAAAGAGAAAGGAAGAAAATCCCCACTATGGTAAGTGTAAAGGGACAGTGAGGGGAAAAAAGAAGTCACTTTTATAAGTGTGCCCTGAGAGATGTACTTTCAGGCTACACAAATATAATGTATAACAGAACATGAATATAAGTTAATTTCTGACTTAGTAATTCAGCAAAGTGATAAATTCTTCTAGGAAGAAAGAGTGAGAGGAAATTTAACCCTGGCTCTGGGACCCGACCTTCTGGGCTCCAACGCTGGGCTTGTGTTGCTTGTTTCCTGATTATCACAATGTCTTCAGCTGCAAACACTCCTGACACCCTCTTCATTCACTGTAGTCCTGTTTAACACATGTGCTTTTTGTCTTAACTGCCTTTGCCTCTGCTATTCTACCGCCAATTACTCTTTTATCTTTCAATTAAGTCTCTTTTCATTCAGCCACTTATGCACAGAATTCTTCCACCTAGTGAAAGACACTTTTCTCAGTCTTTGAAAGAAAACCCCTCCCCTTCTTTTCATCCATCAGAGCCCTGCATTCATCTAGGCTGACTTCAGCTTCTGATTGTCACTATGCTAATCTGAGCCCCATTTGGGAGGACAGGAATGGTGTACCGGAGAAAGCATCATGATGATAACAATAGCTATCATGTATTAAGACCTCACAGGGGGTAGGCACTCTGCTAAGCACTTTACATGTGTAGGGAAGGAAAAAAATCTTCCTTGACCCTCTAAAGTTCCCTGGCTGGGCCTGAAAATTAAACTGACAAAGACAGATTAACAGGAGAAAAGCATACGAATGTATCTGATCTAAGTCTGACATAACATAGGAGCCACCATAAGGAAATGAAGACCAGATGAAATGGTTAAACCTGAGCATTTTTATGATGGATCAATGAAGAGTGGACAGTTGTGAAGGAATAAAATATGTCAATGGGTATGTGCTAAGTTGAGGGAAACTTAGCAAGGTCTGCTTATTCAGATTCTTCTCAGTGTCTCTCTGTCTTCTGAGATAAGAGTGTTCCTTTCCTCCACGTATGGGGAGAGCACCTCTCACATGAAGCTTTTATGACCTGTTTCAGGGGCAGATGATCAGAGAGACCTTCTTATTTCTGCCAGTTTCTCAAACGGCTTCAGTTTCCAAGCTGCCATGTTTTGGGAGAGTGAGAACGTGTCCTGAGCCCCATCACATCCTCTCTACCTTCTGATTCCACCCCTTTTAAACATGAAGAATCTGAGGTTTCCTTGAGTTTAAGGATTTGGAGACAATCAGAGAGCTGGCACTGAGTGAAACTAAAACTGTAAGCCAGCATAAACTCATCCAAGACTGTGCTCTGGCTACATTCAATGGCTCTTCAATTCATATTTTCTATATATTAGTTCATCTCTACACCTCACCCCAGTTGGCTCAGTGGTAAAGAATCTGCCTGCCAAGAAAGAGATTCGGGTTCGATCCCTAGATCGGGAAGATGCCCTGGAGAAGGAAGTGGCAACCCACTCCAGTATTCTTGCCTGGAGAATCTCATGGACAGAGGAGCCTGGCAGGCTACCGTCCATAGGGCACACAGAGTTGAACATGACTGAAGTAACTAAACAACAACACCTTGCTATCTTTGTGACCTTAGAGAATTCATTCAACCTTTCTTTGCCTCTCTATGCCCAGTTTTTTAAATCAAAATAAGAAAGATAATAACACCTGGGTCTTCCTATTTGACAACGCTGTTGAGAAAATTTCTTGGATGCATTATGGGAGTTGAGGCATTTAAACTTGTTGGGAGGCAGTGTTTCCTGTTGCTGTTGATAAACAGGATTTATACCTACCTAAGACTCCAGGCTACACTCTCACCTAAGAAAATATCTGAGTAATCTAGTCCTTTTAGGAACCCACCTTGACTTCCTGCCCTCCTTGACAACTACAGAGCTGAACAGCTCCTGGACACAATGCACTATAAAAGCTGCTCCCCTAGAGGCAAGCATTTTTTTTCCAGTGGCCCTTTTTCTGTTTCCCTCTAAAAGTAATAAAGTTCTCTTATTATATAACTATGGGACAAGGGATCAGACAGTGCTTAAAATGCAAAAAGTGCCCTACATTCAAACCACTGTTGCCCAGAAGAAACACCCTTTGCAAGACTTAAATAAACCCTTTAACTCTTACCTGCCTCTGATGCATGAAAATTACAAAAAAGCACTGTGTCTTTATCTGTGGTTTCCTAGCGACATCAAGGGAGACATAAAATACCCCAAGAAGCCTCAACTCCTGGGAATTTTGGCCAAATTCCAGACGCAAATCAACCCAAGAATTGTAGAAACAGTCATTTGATTTTCATTATTTTCTTATCAACCATGAATTAAAGGGTTTCATTGTATAACATAACTAATCAAAATAATGGGCTCCTTAAATCTATTCCATAAATTGAGCCAAGTAAATCAATTCTGCTTGTCAGTTAAATTCAAAAATGTCTTACTTCAATGAATTCCAATTTGATTTATGTTTTAAGAATACCTATATAAACCTGGCATTCATGAAAATGGGCTATAGGTATCCTTTTTTAACTAGTGACAAAAAAGTCACAAGCTTCGGAGTCAGCTGCATCTTTTTTCACCATATTAACAAATATTTATGAATTGTAGAATGCTGTAAATACTGAGACATGACTCTGGGGTTTCAATCCTAGTTCTCGTTTCCCAGGAGAAGAGAGAAGAGCTGGGGGTACGTAGACTTGGAGAGCTTAACCCAAAGAGAGGTAGATCATATCCAGATGCTGCTGCTGCTGCTGCTAAGTTGCTTCAGCCATGAACAACTCTGTGCAACCCCATAGACGGCAGTCCACCAGGCTCCCCCATCCCTGGGATTCTCCAGGCAAGAACAGTGGAGTGGGTTGCCATTTCCTTCTCCAATGCATGAAAGTGAAAAGTGAAAGTGACGTTGCTCAGTCCTATCTGACTCTTAGCGACCCCGTGGACTGCAGCCCACCAGGCTCCTCCATCCATGGGATTTTCCAGACAAGAGTACTGGAGTGGGGTGCCATTGCCTTCTCCGCATATCCAGATAGTACCACCTAAAGAATGCCAACCCCACAAACAGATGAGGCAAGAATTCCTGACAACCTGTCTAAATAGGAATGTGGAATTACTTTTTGTCTACATTTTTTAAAAAAATTATCAAATTCCCACATAATAATTTACCCTGGACAATTCAATTCCTTTGAATCTGTGTCCTCATCTTTAAAAAGCTATTGATTATATAGGAAATGTGCAAAATGTCTGGCATGGTAACAAATAACAGTTATTTTTAAAAGGCATCTATTATTATTATTATCATTCCCATCTTAGGAAGCTCTTTCTACAGGTGATTTTTATGTTTTCAAATATCTCATTAAACTTGCAAAGGTATATTTAGATCCATGCAATATATTCAGATGCATTTAATGACAGACTATGTCATAAGCTAACTCTGCTATGGTTTCTGTCTTTTAGAAAAATGCTGTTCAGAGTCAATGTATCATAGAAATTAAAAGCCCAGCTTGAGGTATGATTGAGTTATAGTCCATTGCCTGAGATGAGTAAAACCATTCATCCCCCACAGACAGGTCTATACTTGGTACTGGTGAGTGTTACTAAATCTTTATGTGATCTAAGTTTTGTTATACTTGAAATGGTTAATTAGGAAAGGTAGGGGAGTCTGAAATGTCACAGCAAGTTCCTTTTGGCCCACTGTCACGTTTCATGAATTCTTGTGCTGAACCCATTTGGATTAAGCAGTGACCCAATCCAAACAAATTGCTTCTGTGCCTCTTATCTCCTATTACCTATTTATGTCCCAATACATCTGCATTGCGTAGCTCAGTAAGATCCATTAAGTCCTTGGGCAGTGTTTACGGCTAATTTTTTTTTTTTTATTTCTTTGAGGCTCAAATTTATCACAATAAAGTGATAGAAATCTACAGTGCAGACAGTGAGTACAACACTTTTTAAAAGAAAGGAAAGAAAAGAAGTATAAGATATGCAATTTCAGTCTGGGAATCCTCAGAGCAACTCTGTGGGTGAGAGACAATCATTTCTTGCAGGTTTTAGGTAAAGATATAATTTACCTTTATTTGCAGACACAAAATTCTAAGAAAACATTACTTGCTGTCAATTCCTCTGGCTTTAAAAATATTTATGAGATTGAAATAGTTACCTGGAGACAGACATTTCATTTCAATGTCAAAGGTCAGGCACATTGGCTAACACCCCAGATAATATTGATGTACTTTCAAAATTTAAAATAATGTTTATACCATTTACTTATTCATTCATATATAGAGCACCCATCCTGAAGTATCTGGGACACTGAACAAGGTTTACATAAATCTGACTGTTTTTTCCTCTGGGCCATTTGGCTCAGTCTGGTAGAGCATAAATATTCAATAATACTTTACAATGACAAAGCATCTTTTATGCAAACATCTCTAAGCACATTATTCACCAATATTACAATCTCCTTTTTAACCTACTGGTAAAGTCACAGAAACTAATTGACTTTCTTCAAGGTCCCAGCAGAAATTGTTTATTTTATAGAGTCCAGGTATCCTGTTCCTACCTATAACTAAAAAGAAAAAAAAAAAAAAAAACAAATAAACACATTTTTTAGATGCTTAAGCTGATGACCTACACTAAATATTTCTAAATCGAATCTATTAGGCAAAAACATCCTCCTTAAAGATGTTAAATGTTGTGATGCATCCAACTGAATTTTATAACTTTTCTTCTAATTTGCCCAAGGCCAGTTACCATTTTCAGAGCCCCAAGAATGACCTATTTTAATTGAATCCTGTTACAAACACTTAAACTTTAACTCTTTAATCAAATCAGTTTTCTAAACAGAAATTAAAGTTGGAGCACAAAAATAAAACTTTTCATGAAAAGATCCAGTTGAAGTAATAACATAACTGTACCAAAATCGTCAAGCAAAGTAAAAAGGTGGGAATTACTGTGAGATCTGGGCAAATCTCAGAGTTCAGGTTACCCAAGCAACAGGAAATCATTTAATTTTTTTATTACTTCTTCTCCCAAATGTTAAGTAATGCATGCTAAATATTAAAAAATAAAATACCAAAAAAATGGGAAATTTTAAAAAATCAATCACCACTGTGACCGCCATAAGAACACATTTTACAAACCCCTAACTTCAGGAAGTATATGTGACTGAGGACTGAGCTCTGAAATCCATCATCTGTGCTGGAATTGGCACTGAGGCACTCTTCCCCAGGTTGGTCCCAGCCACTGATGAGCATGGAAAGGCTATTATGAAAATCCTGGACTTGGAAGATGTGGGAGGGCTTCCCTGGCTGCTCAGCGGTAAAGAATCCACCTGCAGTGCAGGAGACACAGTTCCATCCCTGGGTTAGGAAGATCCCCTGGAGGAGGGCATGGCAATCCACTCCAGTATTCTCACCTGGAGAAACCCCATGGGCAGAGGAGCCTGGCTGGCTACAGTCCAAAGGGTCACAAAGAGCTGGACACAACTAAAGTGTCTTAGCACGTGTGCACAGAAGATGTGGGGATCTTCTGACAGGTGACTTTGGATCTAGGACTCCCAAAGATCCTGGTGAACTTTCTTTGAACTGCACTTATGTTTAAGTGATTCACACAATCTTCCTTTCTTTCTTCCCTTACTCCTTCACTCCTGCATCCCAGACTCTCCGGGCTCCCACTCCAGTTTCTCTCATGGGCATTTCCCCTAATCAGTTTCTTGCATGTTCAGTACCATCCTGGCATCTGCTTCTTGGAGGACCCAGACTAACCCCAGCATCTGATGGTGATGATGATGATGGTGGTGATGATGGTGGTGGTAGTCATGATGGTAATGAAGATGATGACAATTATCAACATTTAGTGAGCCATTTAAAAAATGGTCCTGTGCCCAAGAAATTGCCTAAATTATTTCACGTACTACTCCCAATAACCTCCAAAACATAGATATTACTCACCTGAGGGAAGTAAGTCTTAAAAAGGTTAAATAACAAAGACCACATTTCTTAAGAAAATTAAATTTGAACTCTTGTTTTTCCTAAGCTAGTGGAGTATAGAAGCACTGTTGCCAGTAACTACTACATTATATTACTTCTCTGTATTAAAATTTTGCAGTACAATCTTCCAGTCCTTCTTCTGGATAGTTATTACACAGTTATAATTATACTCAAAATAATAAATATTTTAAGACAAGTCATCAAGATTTCACTCTGGCAAATTTTCAAGAATTCACTGCCCAAATAGACTGTCTTTCCCAAAGACCCTCTTACATAAAGGAAAGCCACTTGAACTTTCTGATTCGCCTAAATTTTCACTGTTAATCTGTTTCACTGGGTTACATAGACCTGATCCAACTATTCAAATACTGTTAACATATTCACATATTTTCCATATTTGTGCCACATATATGTAGAACCACTTTATCAACTCTGTGCAGTGGAGGAATTTTCCCCAAGTTATGAAAACAAAGCTCAAGCAAACAAGCCAAGGTCAAGTAACTTAGACAACCAAGATTGCTAGAACATCCAAAATAACAATACCCAGTCTCCAATTTTAGAATTTATTAACACTATTAAATAGACCACTTTAAATAACAAACCAATAGGCTTTTTCTGAAGAAAATAATTGGTACAATAAAATGTACTTAAGAGGATTTATATCCCATAAGTGTCTTACTAAGAAGAAAGACCAGCTTGGAACTTGTTGCAGGTTGCCAATTCCAGAACAGAACTTTCCAATGGCGGTAGATGCCACCTAGAGTAATTTGAGGTTCCTTTGACTCATAAACTAATTGAATTTCCTCAAGGTCTCCTAGGAATCACTGGGTCAGACTTCAGTCTTGGCAGATTTCCACTGATAACTCAAAATAACTCCCTTCATACTGAGTATTCTGGAGTTTGCATGTTAAAGAATGATTGCAGTTGCTATAAATAGTTCCTACTGTATTCCAGTTGGCAGCATAAAGTGGTGTTTCATCAGTAACCTTCCAAAAGGGTCTTCTTAAATAACTATGCATTTTAATAAGGAAAGCACACTTGTCTTGCAAATAGAATTTTAAGACAAGTCATCAAGATTTCACTCTGACAAATTTTCAAGAATTCACTGCCCAAATAGACTGTCTTTCCCAAAGACCCTCTTACATAAAGGAAAGCCACTGCTACCCTTCACTGACTCTAGTTCATCTTACCATTAAGGTTCCACTTCTACCAGAATTCGGATGAAGTCTGGACTATAATTGCAACGCAATGTCCATGACAACTGCCTCAATTTCATAGAAACTGGAAAGACTCTGTTTCTCCAACCCAGCACAAACCTTTAGCTCTGACTCTTAAATGGGCAAGAAACTGAATCCCTGAATGTCTTCATGGACTCACAAATCTACCACCTTTGCAACTCCTTCCTGGAATGTTACAACTTAGAATGTTCACACACACATACACACACACACACATACAAACACACCTCATCTGTTCCTTAAAACCCTGCATTGTCTTCACCATTGGGCAGGCTCCAAGTTCCATGCTGCCTTTTGTTGTTTTGTTTCTTGTGGGCTTTATCACATCATGTTGTCCCTCAGTCACAAATGAGTTTCATGACAATGATCATGTAATCCATCACCCAGCCTCTATAAAATAAGGAATGCACATTGATGTTTTAAAAGCCCTGTTCCCTGGAGAGGAGTCAGGAGTTGCCAAGTGGGGAAGAAGCAGTAAAGAAAGGAACATGGGTGGATAGGCACACATTTTCCCTCTCTTCCCTTCAACCAGAGATGCTCTATCTGGATCTGTTTTATTAAAATTCTAAGTTAGATTTCCCTTGAAAACCGAGTTCTGCTGCATTAAAAACTGTTATAAAATCACTGGTCTAGACGATGCCTCAAGTTCTTTCTAATCATTCTCATCTTCTGGAAGAATGCCACATTCTTGTGGGCTCTTCTGAATCTTCTGAATTCTTTTACAGCACTTAATCCAGACTTTGCAACCTGCTCATTTTCTTTTTCCCTCTATAACCCTATCTCAAAGATTCTCTTCTTTTATGACTTGAACTATCAGCTACACACTGATAACTACCAGCAAATCCCATCCAAAATGGAGATATGAATTTCCAGTCACTTCCTAGGCATTTCCATTTAAACACCTTAAGGAAATTTCAACCCCAAATTGAATCTACCAAATTATATATCTACCAAGCAAATTCCAATCCCTCTCCTCCAGTGTATTGTATTTCTATTCATAGAATCATCAGCCAGAAAGTTACCTAAACTGTTATCACAAGAGTCACCTTAGTCTTCCTTCTATTTCCTTCACACCATACATTATATTCATGGGCTTCCCTGATAGCTCAGTTGGTAAAGAGTCTGCCTGCAATGCAAGAGGCCTTGATTCAATTCCTGGGTCAGGAAGATCTGCTGGAGAAGGGATAGGCTACCCAGTCCAGTATTTTTGGACTTCCCTTGTGGCTCAGTTCATGAAGAATCACCTACACTGTGGGAGACCTGGATTCTATCCCTGGGTTGGGAAGATCTCCTAGAGAAGGGAAAGGCTATGCACTTTGGTATTCTGGCCTGGAGAATTCCATGGATTGTATAGCCCATGGGGTCACAAAGAGTCGTGCACGGCTGAGTGACTTTCACTACATTATGTTCATGAATATTTCCTTTTGGTTCTCTCTCAATGATGCCTCTTTCTGTTTTCTTCTCCATTTTGTCCCTCTACCCAAATTCAGGCCTTTGTCACCATGATCCGCATCTATTGAAACAGCCGAGTAACTGTTCCTTTGCTTCCATGTCTTCTTCCTTCAGTTCCTCCTCCACTCTGATGTTAGAACTCTTCTAGTACCTGGTAGCACTTCCTGTGCTTAATATTTTGTGGCTCCCAAGAACCAGAGCACAAGATCCTGACACCAACTCCCTAGCTTGGCACCTTATATACATCATGACAAGGCCCTACCTACCTCTCTGGCTTTGAAGGTGAAGGTGAAGGAAGTCACTCAGTCGTGTCTGACTCTTTGCGAGCCTGTGGACTGTAGCCTACCAGGCTTCTCTATCCATGGGATTCTCCAGGCAAGAATACTGGAGTGGGTTACCATTTCCTTCTCCAGGGGATCTTCCCGACCCAGGGATTGAACCCAGGTCTCCCGCATTGGAGGCAGACGCTTTAACCTCTGAGCCACCAGGGAAGCCCTCTCTGGCTTTAGGTCCTACCATTTACTCTGTCATCAGAAAACATAGCCTATGGCAGAATTTCTCGAATTATCAGCCATCTACAACACAACCACACAGAGCCTTTATTTTTAAAAAATATAAATTCCTGGGCCCCATCTATAAATATCACTATTAACTAACCTGGTATAGGCCCCCAAATCTTGAAACAGGAACTTCAAGTGACGCTAGTACATTCTAAAGCATTAGCATTTTGTTTCTTCTGCTTTAGAGTGTCACATGCTATCACAGTCATGCGTTTGCCTCTACCTCACTAGAATCTTGGATGCAAATGATCATTCTACTGACCTTTTAAACCTCCAGACTCTAGTACCCACAGTAAATAAATATCTAGGAAGAACTATGCAGTAGTAATTCAAGTAAATATTCATTCAGTTTACTTTAATTACTAATTCATCCCCAGGAACCCTCCAAGTACAACCTGGAGACAGACCTCTTTGGAATCTTTGTAATCTTCTTGCCTAATGTCTCTACAACCAAGAGAAAAATCATCATCTAAGTCAATCATATTGTAGGCTTAGTATAGTTGTAGCTGATCTTTCTTTGAGCCACACAGCATGTACTAGCATGGCCCTAGAGGATGTCTGGCCCAGCTGTATTGTTTCTATGCTGAGAACTCTTCTGTTTTCCCTTCATCTAATCAGTTGAGCCACAACAGTATATTGTGTGCCTACATTTGACAGGCTCTTGCCACCACAAAGAATCAGAGGATGGGAGAGGGGTGTAGGGAGATCTATGTACTAGTTGCAAATTTTCTATGCAGTAAACATGGTTTATATATGTACATTGTAAATTTAGCCAACTAATTTGTTGAAATAATTCCAATGAATTGGAACTGCTAGGACTAAAAATATCCAAAATTTATAGTTTGGGTCCAAACCAGATTTTCCCATATTACATAAATGGGACTTCATCAATCTTGTTCCCTAGTGTTTAAGTGGGTATGTTTCCTAAAACTGTACAAATGTTAGATTTTTAATCTTTGGTAATAAAATATTACAAAGAAATTGCTTTTCTTCTGTTGTTGTTCAGCTCAGTCATTTTTATACATGCTTAACCCTTATGAGTCACACTTGTGTTATTTCATGTCTTCTGTTGTGTTGTGGGATTTTTTTTTCATTTCCCTTGTTATAGCAATGTCTTTGTTACTAGTTTCTAAGAATTCATTTATGGTTAAGGATGTTAAGTGTTTGTCAAGCAATGCAAATGAAATACTGTATTTTATTGTCAGTAATTTACTATGGTGTTTTTTTTTTTTGATGTTTTGTATTTTGCTTGTATAGTTTTTTAATTTAAATTTATTTATTTTAATTGGAGGCTAATTACTTTACAATATTGTATTGGTTTTGCCATACATCAACATGAATCCACCACGGGTGTACATGTGTCCCCCATCCTGAATCCCCCTCCTACCTCCCTCCCTGCTTGTATATTAAAATATAATCACATTGCATTTTTTTTTAAAGAACCAGAGGATACAGCACCTCCATCCCCATGTCTTGCTCTTCACATAAACACAATAGACAGTGACCAAAGGCCCTTTGTAATATTTCACTCTGTGAAAAAGCCTTAGTCTCTTATACTCTGGTGCAGAATGGCTGCCGTGCTTCCCTAACCAGAGCCTGCCACCCAAACCTGGATAATAATTTGTAAGATATATGAAGGAATGGACCATCAAGAGAAAATGCTGCTCTTTCAAAGATCCCCCAGTATGCATCTGTATGATGGACTACAATAACTCCGAAGGAAGATTATTGTCTTTAGAGTAAATAATGCACTTTTGTCCCCAAGTCTCAAAACCTGCATTTAAATGATTATTCATGGGTGTTATGGGAGTCTTTAAGCCTTAGCTTGGCAATTCCCAACATAAAAATGGGTCATGTTTCAAAAACCATCTTTATGAGTCACCTGCCCAGAAACTCACCATTGCTTCTTACATTACATTCCAAATTCCCAGGTCAACCCCCAAAATCTATTTATATCATTACACACCTGAAGGGCATTCAGTGACACCAATCCCTATTTACAACATCGTTCCTTTGCGAACATGTCCTCTAAATTCCCAGTCAAGTGACACGTAAATACATTTCTCTCTGCATGTGGACATGCATGGGGAAAGATGAAAGGATGAAAATGAGAAGCAAATGAGATCAGATATTTCCAGAAAACAGAATCCTGTTAATCTTACACAAACATTCATGAAATGCCTTTCTCCACATGGTTACTGCTCATTAGGGACAAAGAATTATAGCCTCCATTTTCAAGAGAAAGCTTTTCAGACTCTGAAGTAACTTCCACCCACTCCTTGCTACGTGGAAACATAAACAGGGTTATAAGTGAATCTGACATTGAATATGAAACTATCCAAACTCTTGCCTATATTTTCAATTTTTCCCCTAACTCCATTAAGTACCTATTATGATTAGTATACATTTTAAATTGGTGCATCATAGGAAATAGTCTCCTATTTTGAATCAACTTAAAGCCAAATATATCAACATTTACTGTTTCAAAATATAAAATAGGCTCTTTTTGATTAAAAAAAAGGAGAAGAAAATCTAGCTTGGTTTTTTTTTTCTATTATTAAAATGTAAAGGATTTTTTAAATCTCATTTATTTTGTCAATTGGTTCTGCTTAGCACTCTTCAGCCCAGTCCACTCTCAATTATCCATGCTAAGGAAGGAGGATCAGTGGCCTGGATAATCTAAAACAGCAGACCATTTTAAAAGCCCTTGCCCTTGGCTTAGGCATACTTTACAATCAAGCTCTGATTATCCACACTAATGAAAGGAAGAGCAGCCACCTTGAGAAAGAGCCAAAGCCAATACGGATCTGCTCAGCTCAAGGCAGCACACCACACAGCAAAGGAGAAGGAAAGTAACAGGGCTGCAACTGCTCCCTTGCCATCTGAAATACAAGCGCTCAGTGTAGTAGCCATGTTAATATCATAGCAACCCATATCAATATTTCTCATGATACTGCATGCATGCTAAGTTGCTTCAGTCATGTCTGACTTTTTGCGACCTTTTGCACTGTTGCCCACCAGGCTCCTCTGTCCATGGGATCCTCCAGGCAAGAATACTGGAGTGGGTTGCCGTGTCCCCCTCCGGGGGATCTTCCCCACCCAGGGATGAAACCCGCGTCTCCTGCAGCTTCTGCAGTGCAGGCAAATTCTTTACCACTGAGCCAATGGAGAAGCCCCTCTCATGATATTAAAAATTCTTAAAAGCATGGAGTTATGTCCAAATGCTCTCATGGAAAGAGACATATTATCCATGTCGTTCCAAAGAGTTAATACAATAGATTGTTATAGGTACTAAAAACTTCTTTGGGAGGCTTCCTTTGCCATATGCCATTCCCAGCTCCTTACTATCTCTACCAAGCTCCCATAATATACTCAGATGAGTTGCATAAAGGATGAAGGCGAAAGAGGCAGTATGCTGCAGTAGGAAAGGAGACCCAGGCTGGAAGTTAAGAAGCCTGGACCTTTTTCCTCTGTTGGTCTCTGCACATGCCAGAAGTCAGGTATGCATTCAAGCAGAGGGAACAGTGCGTGCAACAGTACATGAAGGTCATGGAACATTTAAAGAATTACTTGTGCTTCATTTTGGTCAAAGAATAAGATACAAATGAAAAGGAAACAAGAGATGAAACTGGGGATGTAGTCAGAGGTAAAATTACAAATAGTTTTGTTTTTTTTTTTAATGCCATGCATGGATTCAGAAATGGTTCTATAGAAGGCAAGAAGACAATTAAATAATTGTTAAATTTTATTGAACACATGCAGTTTGCCCAGTGCAAATCTAAACAGCTGATGTTCATAAACATATTTACAACAACCAAGACAGGTACCCCACTATTCCGATTTTACACATGAGGAAATGAGGTACAAAGCTTAGTTGTCTCTGAAGGTCACACAACTGGTAACAGATGAAGTTAGAGTTCAGACTTGGTCTGTTTGATTTCAGAGCTCATGCTATCTTTCAAGAAATGGAGGGATTCCCCTGGAGGTCCAGTGGTTAAGACTCTATACTTCCGATGCAGGGGGCTCAGGTTTGATCCCTGGTTGGGGAACTAAGATCCTATATGCTGCACGGGGCAACCAAAAAGTAAAAACTAAAAACTGAGGACCACTTAGCTTCTCTTACCAAAAAAAAAAGAAAATCATTAAAAAAAAAAAAAAGAAATGGAATGAAGTGGTCAGAATTTTAAGACCATGCTAGAAGCAGGGTGTTAGAGAGATTGGAGGAAGGTGGAGGGAGGCAAGAAGAATTTAAAACAAAAGATGATGAGTTCTGGAACTAAAAGAAAGGAAGCAGTAATGGGGAAGATGGGTGTAATCAAGGGGTTTAAAAGAGAAAGAACAAAAAAATAATTAATTAAATAAGAAGGGCAAGAGGAACAGTCTAGCATGAGTCCCATATTTCTGTCTGGGACACTATGTGATGACCCAATAATTCTTGAAGAATCACTTAAGCTTTGCATCAGTGAACTTACCTGGAAAGCAACCCCTGCCAGATGGGCAGGCCCCAGAAAGAACAGTCTTTTTTTTCAGTATGATGCTGGCACACATTCATCCAAATAAACAAATGTCCCAGCTTAACTGATGAATTTGGTGGTGACAAATTAATTTATGTACAGATATGTAGGACACGATATAGAACCCTACTCCAAACAGGAGATGTAGCAGATTTACTGAGATACAGCAAATTTTCTCTTAGTTTCAAAGACGCATATTGATTCACATTTGTTTTGTTTTGTTTGCTTCTTTTTATTTTTAATTAGGGGATAATTACAATATTGTGATGGTTTCTGCAATACAAGCAGCTCGTGCAGTTCAACTGCAGAAAAACAAACAACCCAATCAAAAAGTGGGCAGAAGACCTAAACAGACATTTCTCCAAAGAAGACATACAGATGGCTAATAAACACATGAAAAGATGTTCAACATCACTCATTATTAGAGAAATGCACATCAAAACCACAATGAGGTATCATCTCACACCAGTCAGATTGGCCACCATCAAAAAAGTACACACAGTAAATGCTGAAGGTGTGGAGAAAAGGGAACCTTCTGGCACTGTTGGTGGGAATGCAAATTGATATAGCCACTATGGAGAACAATATGGAGATTCCTGAAAAAATTAGGAATAAAACTAGAATATGATCCAGCAAACCCACTATTGGGTATATACCCTGAGGAAACCATAATTGAAAAAGATAAATATCACATTTGCTTTCTATGCAACATCTATGTGTATAGAAAGAGAGAGAGGGGAGAAAAAGAGGCAAATGTGTTATAGTCTATCAGGATATTTTTAAGTATCTTACAGAAACCAAAACCATCTATAGAATGTTCCTATTATGATGAACAAAAGTAGATGAGTGTATGAAAATCTGTGAATGTATACAAAGAGACTGAAGTACGTACTCAAAATTTGAAGACACCTCTCTGGCTGATTTTTTGTTTGCTTGTTTGTATATTTTAAATACTCTACAATTATTTTGTAGTAATTCCATCATACAGATAAAAATGCTTTTTCCTAAACACATGTGATAAGCATTCATTCTATATCAAGAACATTGTTGATAGAAAAGAATACATAATCAGGCAGACTGTTATCAGCAGATACCGACATGTACCAACAGCGATGGCAACGGATACCTTTCATCACTGCCCATGAAGCCAACTCGTTATCAGGAAATTTGGTACATGGAGAATCTGTGTCCAGAATGAACGGATGTGAGGAAGGATGAAAACTACAAATGGCTAAGAGCAGCTGACCCCTGAGGCAGGCACTTTTCTTGGTCATAGCACCCATCCTCCACTATGGCTTTCCTCACATTCTCTCAATATTTCACTTCCTCTCATTGCGTGAAATGCCATCAATTCCATGTTATCTCATCCTCTTTCTAAAAAGCATAAGACTAGAAAATTTCCAGAGCTTGGATGTGTTAGTGATAGAAGGAGGAAGATAAGGGTAAAAAGAAGATGGGGGAATTCATTTGCTAAACTTTGAATAATCCTGTATGGTTTATAAGACACTTTTGTTCTATAAAGGCATGTTAATAAGGACTTCCAGTTCAAGATGGAGAGTGGAATGGACATATTTAATTCCTCTCCTCTCACAACCCCACTGAAATGACAACCAATTAAAAAAAAAAAATCCATGACATAACTGAAAACCAAAAAAGCCCCTAAAGAATGCCACATTGACTAAAGTATTTGTGGAAAACAGAAAGTAACTAGAATGGAATTGTCTGAGAAACTAAAGCAAAGGATTACAACACATAGAGACACACACACACAGACACACACACACACGACGGCTGGTAAGGATTAAGAGGGGTTGCCCTAGAGAATCTACAGGTCAGCCACTGCAGAGAGCAGAACAGACTCAGAGCAATCATCAGAGTAATTAACTAAAGGATTATCTAACATGCTGCCGGCCTGACTGGTTCCTCTCCCACAGAGCAGTTTGGTTCCTTCAGAGCAGTTGGTGCTGCCTTTACCCCACCTCGAAGTTACAAGATATTCTTAATAAAAGTGAGATATGTGACAGGAAAAGATTGCTATCAAGGGTACTGAGACAGTCCAGAAAGGCAGACTAAACTCTAGAACTAAATATGAACTTGAAGGGTAGTACAGATGGGAAACAACAGTCAAAAGTGAACAGTTAGACAGAGAAAGATGAATATGGCATGATCTCACAGTGGAATCTAAGGAAACAGAAAAAAGCAAACTCATAGAGAAAAAATAATCAGATCTATATCCTCCAGAGATGGGGGGTGAGGGAAGGACAAATTGGATCAAAGTGGTCAGAAGGTACAAACTTTGGTTATAAGATAAATTAGTACTGAGGAAGTAATGTACAACATGATGACTAGAGTGAACTTTGTTGTATGCCATATTTGAAAATTGCTAAGAGAATAGATCCTAGAAATTTGCATCAAAACTTTTAAACTTTTTTTCTTATTGTGGTAATCAATTGACAATATATGTAAGTCAAGTCATTAAATGTACCCTTTAAACTTATACAGTGCTGTATGACAATTATACCTCAGTTAAACTGATGAAAAAAGAAAGACTTGATAAAAACACTTTTAAAAGGCAAACGAAAACATTCTTTTTTAAAGTCCTCATTATCTGGCCATTATTGAGATCTAAACATTGGCTTCCTTCCCTCACACACATAGTTCTTTATGAGTAGACTGACCATCAACGGGTCACAGAACCCTGCTTACACAGAACCCTGCTTCTTACAGGGTCAGGACTGTTTCAGTTGAACAAAACCACTTAACTTCAAAGGAAGCCTAACTCAGTTACTCATATCAATGTATTCTTTCATTCAAAATCATAAATGGGTATTCCAGGATCACCAAACCACTTGACAAAGACAAATAGCATGAAAGATGAGGACCCAAATAAACAAATAACCCAAAGATTTCAAACTGATACAAAAAAGGGAAAAAAAGACAATTTTTAAACTAGCATTCTTACAAAGATTTAAAGAATGACTACCTCCAAAAAACAAAACATGACTTCCTGGAAATTAGACAATCAAAGAATAAGAATGTGTTCCTAAAACTTAAAAATATGATTGCCATAATTAAAAACTTCATAGAGAGGTTGAAAGATAGAATGAACAAAGCTAATGCCCAAATTAGTAATCTGAAAGAAAAAATTTGGGAAATCAACCCAGATCCAGAGAAGCACGTGATATAAAAAAAAGCTCTCCAATACTTACCCAACGAAATTTAATTAAAACAGAGAGAGAGCTATGAACATACGGGATTTTGCAGGTGAAAAATCTGAGGCTTGGAGAAATTAAGAGATTTAACTCTCCAGTAGGTCACAAATAGTCTGATATAGTCTTCATATGTCTCACTCATAAGCCTAAAGCTAAAATTCAATCAGTATATGAAACTGTGGCCTCAGTGGTTGATTACAGCTGGTACCCACTCTGATTAGTTAAGTGAGTGCCAGGCTAGTCAAGTCAGTTGTTGACAGCTGGCCTCTACTCTTAATGGTCAATGAAGATGCTGCCAGTAGTCTATCCCATACCAGCGGCTGATGGTTGGAATTCCCTCTCATTAGTCAATGTAGGTGCGAGTCCTGTCTATGCCAGTTTTTTTTACAGTTAGCATCTGATTGGTCAGTGTATCAGCTGATGAATATCTGAATACCATCCCGGCCAAAGCCCATACTTGTTTGATGATGCCTACATAATTTCATGGTACAATCAAAAATGGGGGCAACTACTGAGTTTTTGTGGATCTCAAATTTGAAACTGGGGGTAAAAAATAAGCATGGTTTCTCTCACCTCAACTTCAAGGTATGAGAAATTTCATGGATAAATTCTTACCTCTCCTCCTCCTTTTTACAAATGTCCATGCTTTTAAGTCTGCTTCCACTCCTTTCTTAGATGGGTCATACAAAGGGCAGATCAGTTTGGTGAACACTGTACCAGAAGACTACCAAGGGTAGCCAAAAGATCAAATCCCCAGCTGAAATGTTTGCGCCAAGGAGTTTAGCAGAAATTAGGGAGCCAGATACACAGCCAAAACTGGTTGAGTGGAGGAAGCAAACAGGCAGCGGTCTAAAGAAATATGGGGCCTGTGCTGACATTTACAGCAGGTAGATAAAATGGGCATCTAGCTCAGTTTGTATAGTTGAATTCAGTTTTTAAAAGGTACAGAGAAGAAACAGCCTGGATAGAATCACTACAGGCCCTCCCTGATGGCCCAGTGTTTAAGAATCACAGGAAACATGGGTTTGATTCCTGCTCTGGAAAGATCCCACAGGCCTGGGAGCAACTAAGCTGGGGCATCGAAACTACTCAGCCCCCACTCCAGAGCCCCAGAGCGGCAACTACTGAGTCCGTGTGCTGCAAGTACGGAAGCCCCTGTACCGCAGAGCCCGTGCTCTGCAACAGAAGTCACCGCAATGGAAAGCCCGTGCACTGCAAACTAGAGAGCAGCCCCCGCTCAGCTCACTGCAACTAGAGAAAGCCTGCTCAGAGCAACGAAGACCCAGAGCAGGCAAACACTGATTAATTGAAAAAAAAAAACAAAAAAACGAATCACTTAAAACTGGACCTAAAACCAAAGAATTTGTTCATTCTGCCACTTTTGTAAGCACAAAAGAATCCCAAGTTTCTCAACTACAGGAGTTCACCTTTGATACACCAAGGCAAACAGAAGGCCAAATTTTGAGGCCAGCCTCAGTATCTGCCAACATAAAGTCAAAGTCCAAGTTAAATCACAGTCCAAACATTACACTGATATCCAGTGCATCATGGAGGGTTGGTAATCGCATTCATAAAACTGAGGGCTTCACCTCCTTAAAAACCACAAACTTGGATTCCACCAGGAGGCCTTAGTGGAGTAGTTTTAGACTTCACTTAGGACCTGTAGGATTTTTGCAGAGTATATTCACCCCTTTAGAGCCTTCCCTGAAGTTACTGGGAGTTACAAGCTCATAAGAGCTGTAGAATCAGGTCCTAAAAGTTATTTTCATAGGCCCCCGTGGCTTACCAACGAAGTAAACAGTGGCACTGAGCTATCTGCTGTTTTGTGCCTCATGTTCCCTGCAGCCAGAAACACAGGCAAAAGTGAAGTGAAGTGAAGTGAAGTCGCTCAGTCGTGTCCGACTCTTTGCTACCCCGTGGACTGTAGCCTACCAGGCTCCTTCCTCCATGGGATTCTCCAGGCAAGAGTACTAGAGTGGGTTGCCATTTCCTTCTCCAGGGGACCTTCCCCACCCAGGGATCAAACCCGGGTCTCCTGCATTCCAGGCAGACGCTTTACCCTCTGAGCCACCAGGGACAGGCAAAGAGTTTCATAAAGGGTTAAAAATCATGGGGATTTCTTTGTGCTTTAAAATATCGCATGAGATTCACTTCTGTACGAATGATAATCATCTTCATTTCCTTCCCTGCCTCTTTGTCTGACGAATACATTTTTACAGGTTTTACAGTGTTCTTTACAACTCACCTAAAACACATTAATTTCCCTCCTGCTTATATCACTTGTTTACTATTTATTTATTAGATGTATATGGTGCTTTCCTCCAAAAAGCTCTAGGCACCATGAAGCCAACTCTGCTATAACCAACATTAAACTCTTCTTAAAAACTACAGCCAAGGAAGTGGCCAACATGAAGGTGAGAGAGACGTGGACAAGGACAGAAAGAAGGAAGAGCCACAGGTCTGATGAAATACACAAGCAAGCAGTACCTGAGGAAGCCCAGTGACCGAAAGGCTTGTTTTGCCCTTTCTGGTTACTCTACTTGCAAAGACCCTGACAGTGACTTTCATTCCAAGTAACAGAGCCAACATATCACTGTTTCTGTGTAGGGGTGGGCATGGATCTGTAGAGGATGGTGGGGGCCATGGAGTATGATGGCTGTCTCTTCAGATTCAGGAGAGGGTGTCTGAAAACAAAGATACCTACACAGACAATGTGTTTTGAAAATCAATATAAAAAGAAACATCATGATGTTTTAGAATAAATGACCAAGCTAGATTTTTTTTTTTTTTACAAATACAGTTGCTGCTCAGTCCTCAGTTCTGTTAAATGTCCATGACTTTTCCAAAGACTCTGTGAACTTTCAGAGGCCAGGGAAGCTCAAAAGTTCAAAGATTATCAAAATTAGAAACTGACAAGGTGACTTCAGCTTTTAAATTCCAGGCCACATTGATCTGAAAAAGCCACGTGTTGACATCCTGCACATGTGATCCCTACAATGGTGGAAGGGGGAGCTAAACAGTAACTCTCCCAGTAACTGCACAAGAATGAGCAAGAACAGAGTATATTCTTATTTAGGGTCCAAAGAAGAAAGGACCATTCCCAGTAAACGGAGCAGATGACATAGTGGGACAGAATCAAACCAGGAGAAAGAATAACATTCATCATCATTACTAGCAGTAGTAGTATATTAGTGTTATTTTTATTTAGTGGATACTATGCACCAGGGATTCTTTGCTCCAATCATATATGCAGACCTCTTTAATTCTCAGAACAAAGCTACAGGGTGGGTATGACCATTTTCTTAATTTTACAAATAAGGAACCTGAGACTTAAACAAGTTATTTGGCCAAAGTCACTCACCTAGTATGTGCTAGAGCTAGGATTCAAACCCAGCATAAAAGGATAGGTAAGAAAAGAAAGTCAGTCAGTCAGTTCAGTCACTCAGTCGTGTCCAGCTCTTTGTGACTCCATGAACCACAGCATGCCAGGCCTCCCTGTCCATCACCAACCGCAGAGTTTACCCAAACTCATGTCCAATGAGTCCAGGATGCCATCCAACCATCTCATCCACTGTTGTCCCCTTCTCCTCCTGCGCTCAATCTTTCCCAGTATCAGGGTCTTTTCAAATGAGTCAGCTCTTCACATCAGGTGGCCAACATACTGGAGTTTCAGCTTCAACATCAGCCCTTCCAATGAACAGCCAGGACTGATCTCCTTTAGAATGGACTAGTTGGATCTCCTTGCAGTCCAAGGGACTCTCAAGAGTTTTCTCCAACACCACAGTCCAAAAGCATCAATTCTTTGGCACTCAGCTTTCTCTATAGTCCAACTTTCACAGCCTACATGACTGCTGGAAAAAACCATAGCCTTGACTAGACAGACCTTTGTTGACAAAGTAATGTCTCTGCTTTTTAATATGCTATCTAGGTTGGTCATAACTTTCCTTCCAAGGGATAAGTGTCTTTTAATTTCATGGCTGCAATCACCATCTGCAGTGATTTTGGAGCCCCCAAAAATAAAGTCGGACGTTGTTTCCACTGTTTCCCCATCTATTTGCCATGAAGTAATGGGTCCAGATGCCATGATCTTAGTTTTCTGGACGTTGAGCTTTAAGCCAACTTTTCACTCTCCTCTTTCACTTTCATCAAGAGGCTCTTTAGTTCCTCCTCTTCACTTTCTGCCATAAGGGTGGTGTCATCTGCATATCTGAAGTTATTGATATTTCTCCTGGCAATCTTGATTCCAGCTTGTGCTTCTTTCACCGCAGCGTTTCTCATGATGTACTCTGAATATAAGTTAAATAAGCAGGGTGACAATATACAGCCTTGATGTACTCCTTTTCCTATTTGGAACCAGTCTGTTGTTCCATGTCCAGTTCTAACTGTTGCTTCCTGACCTGCATACAGGTTTCTCAAGAGGCAGGTCACCATGAACAGTATGAAAAGAAAAGAAAACAGATACATAAAAGGCATCTGTGCATTGACAGAAAGAGAAGAGAAGATCAATTTCCCTTGCAAAAGCTGTTATTAAACAGTGAGCAGCACAATAGCAGGCTGTTGCTGCTGCTGCTGCTAAGTTGCTTCAGTCGTGTCCGACTCTGTGCGACCCCATAGACGGCAACCCATCAGGCTCCCCGACCTGGGATTCTCCAGGCCAAGAATACTGGAGTGGGTTGCCATTTCCTTCTCCAATGTATGAAAATGAAAAGTGAAAGTGAAGTCGCTCAGTCGTGCCCGACTCTTAGCAACCCCTTGGACTGCAGCCCACCAGGCTCCTCCGTCCCTGGGATTCTCCAGGCAAGAATACTGGAGTGGGTTGCCATTTCCTTCTCCAATAGCGGGCTAGGGATCACAAATAAAGAGCTTACAGTAAGGCAGCAGCAAGCCAGGTGTAGACAGAAGAGGTCTGGCCATGAGGAAGCCCTGTGAAGGGAGAAGCTCAGAAGGGGCCATATGCTTACCCCCGGCACCTGAGTGAGCAGGATCTGGAGCTGGGAACTGAAATCCACTGTGCTGTCCTGGGTAACTGATTGCATATTTCAGCCAAGTTTACTGTAGAGTTCTAAACAAGTCATTCTCAGTAATCCCTTTGTGACTGACCCCCATCTAAATATAAGTACCATTCAGGGATCACTTACTAATCATTCAGCATTTAACATATATCATCATAATTAAACCTCACAGTAACAATATAAGGTTGATAGTACCATCATTATCCCCATTTACATGAGAAAGCACAGAGAAGTTGAGTGACTTGCCCAAAGTCACACAGAGTTAGGAAAAAGTGGAGATGGACCCCAGGTCCAGGGAGTCAGGCTCCACAGCCTGATTTCCTAGTCCCCATGCTATGCTACTTCTAGAACCTGATTCTGTTCACTCCCTTCCAGCACTCTGCAACCCCCTCTCAGTTCTGTCTGACCTCTCTTCTGAGAAGGAAAGTAGCCAATGTGATATCTCTCATTTTTACTCCTAGAGGGTCATCTCTGTCAAGTCACCCACGCTGACCAAGTAGAGATTATCTGGGAAAAGATGAAGACGGTGCTACAGAGAGAGAGAGAAAAGTGATGTGGGAGCTTGCTAAATTGGACATTCCCAGGCCTTTTGAGCATGCCTTGTATCAGAGTATGAAAATATGAAAGTATTGGCTGCTCAGTTGTGTCCGACTCTCTGCAACCCCATGCACTGCAGCCCTGCCAGGCTCCTCTGTCCATGGGATTCTCCAGGCAAGAATAATGGAGTCAGTTGCCATGCCCTCCTCCAGGGAATCTTCCCAACCCAGGGATTGAAGCCAGGTCTCCCACATTGCACGCTGACTCTTTACCATCTGAGCCAGCAGAGCATATATGTGTCAAAACACAGAGTCCCCATGGAAGATGGCTTCTACCTGGCAGTTCCATGGATGTGAATGGAGACCAACTTCATTCTGGATCTTCTTTGACCTCTCACAGTTGCTTCCCTTTACTTCTCAGCCACCCAGGAAATGGGGGAAGGGGGGTGTGCTCAATAGAAATAGAACAGGGCACCTCTCCCAACTGAAGAACATCCCTTGAAATGTTCTTTGAAATTTCAACGTCTCTTGAAATCTTTGAAGGTACTTAGTCAATATTTTCCAACCACCAGGAGCAACTGTTTTCATTTTTAGGGAGGTCATGGCCAATGTGTTCAAGAAACAAATGATGAAAGCAACTCGTTCAATGTACACTGATGTCTCAGATAAGCTGAAACCGACCAAAAATACAGCTGTTGCTGGGTCTTCAGCCCGTCACCTCCACCACCCTTGTGCCTAAGGAAAGGGACATGGGAAGTGAGCCTCTTCTATGAGAAAAGGGATAGTTTCATTTAAACAATTATGGCCTCTTCAGTGCTTTTCTGGGGCTTCCCAGGTGGCGCTAGTGGTAAGAACCCGCCTGCCAATGCAGAAGGCCTAGGAGATGCAGGTTCGATTCCTGAGTTGGGAAGATCCTCTGGAGGAGGGCATGGCAACCCACTCCAGTACTCTTGCCTGGAGAATCCCCACGGACAGAGGAGCCTGGTGGGCTATAGTCCATGGGGTCGCACAGAGTCGGACACAACTGCAGCGACTTAGCAGGCAGGCACAGTGCTTTCCCTTCTTCTCCTTTTTTTTTTTTTTTTTTTTTTTTTTTTGCCTCTTTATCCCCACCTTCTTCCGCAAACATACAGAATCTATGAGAAGGCATCCAGCCCAGCCCTAGAGAAGGGCAAGGAGTTTCTCCTACCTTCCACTTGATAAGCTGAGGTGGCTGCCCCCCATCCAAATCCTGCAGGGAAAGCCATGTGTTTCAGAGACAGCCGACCCGGACAACGGAGAGGCACCTTTCAGGCAGAGTCCCGCAGTTGCGCAAACAGTAAGTGAACTCTCATCCTGACTGAAATCTCGGATCGTGAGTGAATATGCAAAAAAGAAGGGAGCCTGATTAAACGACTCTGCTTGAATGGCCACAGCCTTGATAGGAAGTCAAGTCACTGGGTTCAGGGGGAGTGTCTATAGTTTCTTCTGCGGACACTCCCTGATTCTTAACACAGTTGGGCCAGCCTGGGCACAGACCTAGTCCCTGCTTTGGCAGGGTACCCATCCTTCTAATCTTTTCCCTTTTAATGAAATACATGGACATTGCTTTTAAAAGTCACGTAAACCCTTGTGGCTCAGCTGGTAAAGAATTCGCCTGCAATGAGAGAGACCAGGGTTTGATCCCTGGGTTGGGAAGATCCCCTGGAGAAGGGAAAGGCTACTCACCCCAGTATTCTGGCCTAGAGAATTCCATGGACTGTATAGTCCATGGGGTCACAAACAGTCAGACACGACTGAGCGACTTTCACTTTCACTTTGGGCTTTCCTGGTGGCTTAGTTGATAAAGCGTCTGCCTGCAATGCGGGAGACCGAGGTTCGATCCCCGAGTCCAGAAGATCCCCTGGCGAAGGAAATGGCAACCCACTCCAGTACTCTTGCCTGGAAAATTCCATAGACGGAGGAGCCTAATAGGCTACAGTCCTTAGGGTCACAAAGAGTCAGACAGGACTGAGCGACTTCACTTTCTTTCTTTAATCCTCCTAGAACTTTCCCTTGACCATTTCCTCACAATTCCTTATCCCCATGCCCTAGAGGTAACTATTCTCAGCTGTTTCTGATGGTTTTTATTTTCATGTTGCTTCCCAGGTGGCGCTAGTGGTAAAGAACCTGCCTGCCAATGCAAGAGGCATAAGGAAGGCGGTTCAATCCCTGGGTATGGATGATCCCCAGGAGGAAGCATGGCAACCCACTCCAGTATTCTTGCCTGGAGAATCCCATGGACAGAGGAGGCTGGGATTCAGGCTACACGACTGAAGCCTGCCCGGCATATGTATATATGTCTAAGCAATAGGCTGATGCTGGTGCTTCTTAATTTGTTTTTCAATTTTCCATAGTAACTATTGACTTCTGGATAGAAGGGTGGAAGATTCCAGCATGTGTGTGTTCTCTCTTTCTCTCCCCTTCCTCCATTCCCCCCAATGTGGTTAGATTACTATTTCTGTTTAAATAAATATTCACTATTTATATGAATTTGACCAAGTATGGCTCAAAGCTAAACCATGTAGCATACCACACTTATGAGAAAGTTTTTATTTTCTCTAGGGTTCATCAACTGTCTGGTTTTAATATTTAATTTCCTGTATACTTGTCACTAATTTATCCCCAAACAGTCTGCCTGGGCTATGAATCTATGTTCAGACACTTCTGTTTTCCTGCTCTGTGCTGCACTGTTTATTTCTTAGGCAGCCACAGATGTACCTGGTCTGCAGCCTCCTTCATCAGCTCCAGATTTCTCCTTCTTTGTTTCTTTTCCCCTTTTAGAGAAGCAAGCCCCTGAATAACTTTCTGATACAAAGGGCATGCTGCTGCTGCTGCTGCTAAGTCGCTTCAGTCGTGTCCAACTCTGTGCAACCCCATAGACGGCAGCCCACCAGGCCCCTCTGTCTCTGGGATTCTCCAGGCACGAATACTGGAGTGGGTTGCCATTTCCTTCTCCAACAAAGGGCATAGGAGGCATATTTTTTGAAACCCCATAGTCCTACAATTATCTTTATTCTAATGTCACACCTGATATGTAGTTTGGCTACTCTGGAATTTTATGACACAGATAATTTTCACTCAGAATTTCGAAAGCATCGGTTTATGGTTTTGTAGCTTCTGGTGTGGCGATTGAGAAGTCTGATGACAAGCCAAGTCCTAATCTTTCATACGTCACCCATTTTGGGCCTCAGCTCACTCTCACTGCTCCCCGAGCTTCTGTTTCTGGAATTTCACAGTCACATGCCTCGTGTGGAACTTCTCACCCACTGTCCCAGAGACAGCGTATGGCCCGCAGTCACGAGGGTGCTGACAATAGGGGAAGCTGGGCGAAAGGTACACAGGGACATTCTCTACTACCTAGGCACCTTTCCTGTACATCTAAAAGGGATCCAAAATTAAGTTGGGTTTTTTAATGCCTGGGGAGAGAGGAGTTAGGAAAAATCAAAATGAGGAAAGTTATTTCTTCAAGTATTAGTCGCACAGTCATGTCTGACTCTTTGCAACCCCAAGGACTGTAGGCCGCCAGGCTCCTCTATCCCTGGGATTCTCCAGGCAAGAATACTGGAGTAGGTAGCCATTCCCTTCTCCAGGAGATCTTCCCAAACCAGGGATCAAACCTGGGTCTCCCGCATTGCAGGCAGATTCTTTACCATCTGAGTCACCAGGGAAGCCCACAGTTCCTCCAAAACAGCAATAATGCATCCTACACTGTATAAGACAGGAACATAAGATTGGATCAAAGTATAGCTAGGTTGAAATCCTACCCTCTCTAATTATCCTAATCCTAGGAAAAAAGAAGAGGTTAACTATCAAAGGAAATGAGGGAAGACTTTTAAAGGGTATGTGTTTGGTGAAATAAACATAAAAACACAGGGCGTGCTATTAAAGTCCGTCTAGTCTTTCAGTCTGAAGCAATCATAAACTGAATGAAAAAAAAAAAATATTAAAATATTTTCACTATGGAACACTAGATGGCAGTATTGCAATTTTTTAGGTTTACAAATTGCTGTGTGAAGTGTTACTAACATTTACTTATCCTACCAATGGCCATCTACACCATAACCCCTAGTTTCTAATGATTTTTCTCCAAAAAGAAAAATCTACCTTCTCAGTGCTTCACATTCTCTGAAATTATTAGACCACAAATGGCGGAATCTAATTTTTCTCAGCTCTGGTGGCATTCTACAATCTAGCATTCTTAAGTATCTTGGTGTCAGAACCTCTTTACATCCCTAAAAAGAACTGAAGCCCTAAAGAGCCTTTTATAAAATATGATTTGTATTTATCAATATTTATTCTATTTGAAATTAACACAGATTTTTTAAATATTTACTGATGAATTCATCTAAATAGCAATAAAAAGCATGTGAGCATAAAGATTTTATGAAAAGTAATCATATAAACAAAGAATATTTAGTGAGAAGAGTGTTTTGCATCTTTGCAAATCTCTTTTATGCCTGGCTTAAGAGAAGACAGCTGGATGTTTATATCTGCTTTCATTTGATCTGTTGCCTCTGGAAAACTCCTCTGTACACTAATGGAGGAAAGAAAGATGAGAGTGGAAAAGACAAATCATGTCTCAGTATAAGTATGGGCCCCCCAAAGGGGTCTTCAGGCCCCAGGGGAACCTTTGCTCTACTGGCACCCTCTTTAATACCTCCCTTTGCTTCCCACAATCTCTCTGTATTCTTGCCTTAGAGAGAGCTCATTCCACTAACACTTCCCACACTAAAACCCTCCTGGCTATAAGACCTGTGAATTTGCAGCCCCCATCTTCAGTAAGAAAAAAAAGTTATTTCTTAGTTTTCTTTATACGAAAGAATTCTGATTTCATGGCCCCATCTAGCAAGACTGTCTGGTAATTTAACTTGTTAGAGTACCCTCCACTCCATTTTAGGGCCAAATAAGAAAATTCAGGTCTTATGAAGATGATTTTTTTAAATGTTTGATGTCCCTATCCTCCCACCTCCCAATTTTAATCCCTACTAGTTGATGCTACAGAGAAGGCAATGGCACCCCACTCCAGTACTCTTGCCTGGAGAATCCCATGGATGGAGGAGCCTGGTGGGCTGCAGTCCATGGGGTCGCTAAGAGTCAGACACGACTGAGCAACTTCACTTTCACTTTTCACTTTCATGCATTGGAGAAGGAAATGGCAACCCACTCCAGTGTTCTTGCCTGGAGAATCCCAGGGATGAGGGAGCCTAGTGGGCTGCCGTCTATGGGGTCGCACAGAGTCGGACACAACTGAAGTGACTTAGCAGTAGCAGCAGTTGATGCTAATACGTCGACTGTCTAGTCTCTACACCTGCCATTGTCCCCTGCAGTCCACTAACTCTCAGCTTTTGAGACATAGGAACCCTTTAAGGGTGTAAATCTGAGCCCTCAGGTTCAACTCACTTTCAAAACCACATAATAATCCCTTTGAGATCCTACCACCTTCCCAGTGTCCCACCTTGGAACAACAGCACACCAAATCCTGCCATTCAGGACAGACACTGACCTCTGTCCACATTCAAAACTGAAGGGAAATGAATATATGACTTGCATTATGGGTTTGGCTGCAGCTGTGCTCTTTCTAAAAATCCTGGAGTGCTCAAAGACTATAAATGCTATACCCTCTGAGGTAAAAGTAGATCTCACAGAAATTCTTCTTTGCTAACAAGCTGTTACTCAGTAGAGATTCAGCACCATCAGTCAGACTTTGACCCTCCCAATCTGAAAGACCAAGATGCAAAAACCCTGGCATTCACCATGTGCCTGTGTAGCTGTGTCAGGAGAAAGGTGAGGTTCTACATAAGCATTTTTCTATCTGCAGCAGAGATTGCTATGGGTTAGCCGAATCCTGGTTCCTTTTCCATCTGGGCACACAATTAGACCATATTTGTCGGCTCCCTTGCAGTTAAACACGGCTATGTGACCATGGCCTGGCCAGTGGAATGTGGGCAGAAAGAACATGCATCGCTTCCAAGCTAGGTGGAGGAAATCTGCCCACATAACCATCCACGTTTTATCCATATGTCATTATCATCCTTCATCCAGCCACCGGATATGGAGGCTCCACTGAAAAACTTCGATGTCCTAGGTATTCCTTCGATAGAAGATGCCTGGTTCCCTGTATCATCAAGGGAAGCAGGTCTCAATACCAACCCCACAAGCAACCCACTCTGCACTATGGTGTGAATTAGAAATAAATGTTTGCTAAACCACTGAGATCAGACACAAACTGATAAATACACTCTCTGAATACTGAATAGTGACTATGTTTTAAACAACAACAAAAGCGCAAGGAAAAAGTTTGGTGGCTTCAAAATACTCTTTTCCAACAGGGGATCCTGTTGTGATATCCTATCATGGGAGGAAAAAGCAGGTGAGACAGAAAGTGAAGGAGGACAGGGTGGGATGAGGCACACCACAGGGCAAGTGTGTGCGCAGTTGTGTGTGCAGTGGATTATGCATCTTGATTTTCTGCCTTTGCCAAGAAAGATCTTAAATCTTGATCTAAAGGTGCATATTTTACAAAAGTGCTTCTGAAACAGGGCCCTGGACTCCTGAGAGTCAGCAAGCTATTTTAATATTTCAGTATGTCTAATTGCAATTGTACATTTACTTTCTAGTGCGTCTCTCAGGCTATCTAAAACATCCATTTTATTGCTTTAGGCTGGAATTGCATAAACTCATTGTGGTAATACCAGCTTCTCATGCATGAAAATGCAAAAATGAATTAGTTATAACAATGCTCTCAGTTTCTTCACAGATAGAATCTGTCAAAACATGAAGTGCAGAAAGCAAATCAGTTATAAAAGAAATCTTCAGTTGTGAAGATTCTGACAATTATGACGTGTGTGTGTGTGCACGGCAGTTGAGGCAGTTTGTTGATCTGGGCCACCTAGAACTCAGCCAGTTCTCAGGATGCTCTCAGTAAGTGAATCTGATTTTCCTGGGGATATCTGCCTTTCCCCTATGCAGCCAATCTGCTTGTGGAGACGCTGACACTGTACCCCACCCAACAACCCACCATTTCCAGGGATTAATTTAAGGCCATCTTCACATCTCATTGGTTACAGGGGTTAGATCTGAGTTGGGCTTGAAATCCAATCAAACAATGAGACATAAGAAAACATATGTTAGGGTTTCTGAAAAAGAAGCTTCTCACTCTTTCATAGAAGCTATCTAAAAAGACATGCTCTTCCTGCTAATTTGGAAGGCCTTGGCAACCATTTCAACAACATAAAGAGAGCTAGCTTTGGGATCTGGAGGAAAGATGGAAGAAACTGAACCTTTGAGAACCAATAAATTCCCTTTATGGTTTAGGCCTATTGGGTTGAGTTTCCTGTTACTTTTTCCTTACCAAAAGATTCATGTACAGTATATGTATATATTTACACTGTGTGTGTACTTGTATCTGTATCTGTATATGTGTCCATATCTATAATATTTATTTTCATGTTTATGTCTATCTACACGTGTGGTTTTATGTAGATGTGTATCAGTGAATATAGACATAGGGACATGAAAGTCCCTATATACAGGAACACGATATATATATATCATGTCCTTACATGTATATGCGATTCATATGTACCTCTTGTATATCATAAATCCCCTTCAAATAAAGGAACTTTGCTGGATTTTTTTTCCTCCTGTTTTTAATGTTGGCCCATGTCACCAGTGCTGCAGTGAAGAGATCTGTGAGATAATTAATGGCAGGCTCAAATGGGATCCAATTACATCATTTGCATTTACTTATTGAAGGCCATACACGCCATTAGATTTAGCATGAAAGCAATATAAAACGACAGCAGTGTATCACTCAACATTTCAAAAAGCCATACTGCTATATAATTAAGGATTTACTATTGAGTAATTTTCAAAACAAATCAAAAAAACATGGTCTGCCCATCAAGGTGCTGACAGGCTGGTACTAGCAACGGCATACAAGTAATCACAGGAACCACTCAATATCACTCAGAGCTCAACCATTGAGCTTAGAAGCACTAAGAACAAAAGGCAATCAGTAGAGGCAGAGCTCTTAGAAGGCCTTTTGGGAGCCTTCCAGCACTCACCCACAGCTGTGGTGTCAGATTCTATTAACTGCACTTCTTGGGACATCATTCATAGCCCAGCTGCCACGGAGTCTGTCTGTCCATCAGCATGATTTAAGTTCACCAGAATTGTTATTCCATCAACTTGGATTTAGCCACTCAGATTATCTTCCTAGAAACACCTCTCCGTCAAAACTATCTAAACTCCACTTACCTTCTTAGGGACTATTTGGAGATGTGTTAAAGCTGAAATTAGCATGAAGCAAGTGAAGTGGCCAGGAGGCAAAATTCAAGGAGGTACTCGCTCTTACCCTGGGCTCTGGTGTTAAGTACCAGAAAGAGAACATTCAGGTCATAAGGCCTCGCTCAAGATCACATGCGTGTGTGCGTGCAGTGTGTGCCCAGTCGTGTCCGACTCTGCAACCCCATGGACTATACCCACCAGGCTCCTCTGTCCATGGGATTCTGCAGGCAAGAATACTGGAGCGGGTAACCATCTCCTCCTCCAGGGGATCTTCTGACTGAGGGAGCGAGCCCGTGTCTCCTGCATCTCTTGCACTGACAGGCGGATTCTTTACCACTGAGCCACCTGGGGAGCCTCATGATTACCAACAGGCTTTATTACTACACTGTGGCAATGCCCCGGTGTGCCCTGTGCCTCAGGACTAGACTATAGCTAATCCACCTAAATCCCGTGAGTGTCTGCATGTTTGAGAGCATCTTTGATTGTCTGTCTTGCTTCAGGGATTGGTTTGGAACTTCAAAAGGATTTTCTTCCCAAAGTGAAAAGAATGATGCATTGGAGGCCCACAGTCTGGAAAGGAGGCATCAAAGGGTGGAATCTAGCCAAATAAAATAGAAAATCAGACTGGAAACAATAATTTCAGTGATCATCAAGTTATTTTAGACAAGCTATGCTGGAGAGCAAGCACAGCTTTCTCTGTGGCATGTGATGGATGGTCAAAAGGAACCTGCCCAGACCTCTCTCTTGGATCCTCAACCAAGCACCACTGCAGAGCCTGGACACTATTCTTTCCTCTTGTCCTCCTCCTTTCTGTCACGTGCAGCCCACATCCAAACATTGTTGACTCTAATTCCTTTACATGTCTGACATGTGTAAAATTCCCTTCATCCTCTTTGTGCAAAGTCAGTGGAAATCCTCTCTAGCCTGGAAACCTCCAAATGGGCTCCCTACCAACAGACTCTACTGCAGCCTGAGCCATCTTTCTAAAACATTAATTGTTTGGAAATTGTGCTCTGTCCCAGAAGTACAAACTTGTTGATCTATGCAAAGCCCTCATGACCTGCTTCCCACCTCCCTTTCCCATACAGTCACATCACTGTTCCACACATAAGCTCTTTTAACTTTGTTCAGCTTTCCAAGTCAACCATGCTTCTTGCTCTTTCTCCACAGTGATTCTTGGAAAACGGTGCTTTCTCTGCTGGAACTTTTTCTCCCTTTATTTAAAAACCACCTCTTCCTCCTCTTCAATTGGCAAGTTGAAATTTACACTCCCCAGAACACGCTAGGTCTGCCTGCCCTGTGTTCCTTGCACTTTGTGCACCTCTTAATCATAACACTCATGGTTATTTCCTTGTAAAATGTGTTTAGCTGCCTGGCTTCTCCATCAGTTTATAACTTTTCTAAGAGCAGGAATTGCCTTAACCAGGCAAGCTAATATACTAAAGCTCATTTGGTGTATTTTTCCCCTAAACTCAGTGACTCTTCACCAAATGTCGAGTCGTTATTTACAGTGAGCCAGGAACCATGCTAAACCCTATGTGGAAAGCAGAGAACCAGTCCAACCAAATCAGTTCCTGAATATGCCATCAAGGTTTGAATCATCTTTCAGTCTAGTAATTAAAACTCCCAACTTTATTTTAATAGCATCTGATTTTGATCCCACATTACTCAGAGAAGAATCAAAAAGTAAGTAGAGAGTTACTTGTAGTTTCCCTAGGTGTATTATTCTGGAGAAGGGAATGGCAATCCACTCCAGTATCCTTGCCCGGAAAATTCCATGGACAGAGGAGCCTGGCGGGCTACAGTCCATGGAATCGCAAAGAGTCGGACACGATTGAGTGACTTACACACACACACTCACCCCAAACCCCACCCGTATGCCTTATAGATTCAGAGAAAAGAAAGGAGATGGATACGGCGGAGGAAAGAGTATAGCCTGACACTTTTGCTCCGTTTGCCTGTGAGGTCATCAAGGGAGAAAGGAAGTGGTCCTCTGGGACCATTGGCTGAAGTAGGTTTAGGATTTAGGTTCAAGGAGCAGACAGTAAGGCTACTCCTTGGAGAACTCCATCCAAAAAGTTGCCGGTGAAACTTCTCGGTCTTAGAGTAGCTGGCACAAAGACCCACCAGCGAGTGTGGTATACTAACAGTATGGGGTATCTCAGTCTCTGAACAAGTCAGGGAGCCCTCCTCACTGCCTTCCAGAAGGCAACATCATACAGCACCCACATTCCTTTTATTTGGGATCCCCTTCCTTGGGCAATACCAGCCCTCAACTTACATTTCTGTTCATAACGTTTAGAGCTAAAATGTACTCTGCTCATTTTAAATGATTATAAAATATTATTATTCTATCCCATTTCCTGTGCTCTATGTTGTTTCATTCTGACTAATGATTTCTTGCATTGTAACCTTCATATATAATCAAAATGCATAAAGTGTGAGCACTATATTAATAATACTCTTGAAATCAAGGTGAGGCTGTTAAAACATGCCAAAATAGTTAAGGTCAGTGAGAAGGAGCTTGTGACAAATGAGAATTTTTCCTGGGGACCCCTTTTTATAACATTCATTCCCTGTGCTTAGAGATTCATGGAAGAGACAAACAACATACACACAAACCAGCAAGCAAAACCACAAAAACCTATTTCTAACTGTGATAAAGCAAAAGTTCTAGGGTCCGATCATGCCAGAGTAGCATTTGTCAGAATTATCCTTTTGCAAATTCCAATTGCAAAGTTTTAACGTAACACCAGAGACAACTTTTTAAAGAAACTAAAGATGATGCAAAAGTGGGTGGAAACTGCTGCTGCTGCTGCTGAGTCGCTTCAGTCATGTCCGACTCTGTGCGACCCTATAGACAGCTGCCCACCAGGCTCCCCCGTCCCTGGGATTCTCCAGGTAAGAATACTGGAGTGGGTTGCCATTTCCTTCTCCAATGCATGAAAATGAAAAGTGAAAGTGAAGTCGCTCAGTCATGTCTGACTCTTAGCAACTACGGACTGCAGCCCACCAGGCTCCTCCGTCCACAGGATTTTCCAGGCAAGAGTACTGGAGTGGGGTCCTGTTGCCTTCTCCAGGTGGAAACTGGGGAAGATTCAAACCATGAAAGACAGAAGTGAACCATAGGACCATTCATTTTTCAAGATGTTTACCCTGAGGACACTCCTCAGAAAACAAGCAAAAAACCTCTCTGTCCTTGCAGCTTGGTGGGAGAGAATGAATGGAACTTGAGGGAGAAGAGGAGCTGGAAGGGAAGAAATCTGAAAAAGGAGGGAGCTAAAGCTTAATAAAATCGCCATGCTTTCATTATATACTTTTCTAGGTACCTTCTACATGATGCTTCTTATAACACATGGTACTAGTTTTCTATATACCACCATGGTATAAGTTTTTCTTTATAAATTTTAAACTTAATAAAAATTTTAAGTAAAAAGAAGAGTCCATACAAATTAAGTGGTAACTCAAGAATCACAAAGCTACAGCAAAATAATGAAACAGTACTAAAAGTGATATCCAGAGGTCTGAAATTTGTGTAGCTCTGTCTTAGGCCATTATTTTCATCCATTTTAAACCCATGCCCAAACAATAATTTTACCTCTGACAATAAGGAAGATGCTGATTAGCTTTCCCTTTGGTGGTTTTTATTGGGAAGGAAATTGGAGTCTTGAATATTTTCAAACCACGGCAGACCTCTTCTTTTCTAGAACAGTGAGTAGTAGAGGTGTGTGAGCTTGGGTGTCAACCAAAGGGCCCCATCTGCGGACGGCCTGGCTGTTTCATAGGTGTGTAGGCTTGGATGCACTTACCTCTCTGAATAACACTTTCCTCATCTGTAAACTAGTGATGGTTCTCAGTTTAGCCCTGTTGTGAGGGGAGAGCCTATCTGAGGCAACATATGTGAAGCACTAAGAGAAGTGCCAGGCCCACAGCTGATGCTTCACCAAGAACAGTCATGGGTAACACATTGCTATATATTCAAGGTAGCAATTTGAATAGTATATAATTCCATTCTTATTTCACATCTGTCAAATAACAATTATACAATGCAGAACAGACTAAGGGCTGCCTGGGATTAGGGATGGGAGGCTGGCTATGAAGGGAAAGCGGAAGGGATCCTTGGGGTGAAGGTAAAGTAGCTAATTATGGTGGTGTTTACTGCACAGAGTTACAAACACACTCAAGAAGAGCACGTGTGTTAACTGATGACACGGAATTTGTGCAATGTCAGTTCCCTAGTTTTAATATTGTACCATAATGTCTGATGTAAGACATTAACATTGGAGTATACTTGGTGAAGGGGGCACAGGACTAACTTGTACATCTCTGAGCAACTTCCTATGGACCTTAACAACTATTTCAAAATAAAATGTTAAAGAAAAAAAAAAGGTAACTGTTTGACATTCAGAAGGCTATAAAGATAGCAACAAGCTGGGTTGGGCAGGGATCTTTTCAGATATAATGTATTAAAGAAGCTAATTCCCTCTGTCAATTTAACTTGGCAGTGGGAGGGGGCTGAAGGGTGGGGCCAGCCTCCAGACTTAAAGAAAGTGTGAAGATGTACAATTATGAGATGCATAGGAGCAATTTGTTTCCAATGGCTTCTCTCATTAGTCACGGCCTCTATGAAATGGATTTTCCCACCTTTTCAAGTACCTGCTCTTATTTATCAGAGAAGGCAATGGCACCCCACTCCAGTACTCTTGCCTGGAAAATCCCATGGACGGAAGAGCCTGGTAGACTGCAGTCCATGGGGTCGCTAAGAGTCAGACACGACTGAGCAACTTCACTTTCACTTTTCACTTTCATGCATTGGAGAAGGAAATGGCAACCCACTCTAGTGTTCTTGCCTGGAGAATCCCATGGACGGGCGAGCCTGGTGGGCTGCCGTCTATGGGGTCGCACAGAGTCGGACACGACTGAAGCGACTCAGCAGCAGCAGCAGCTCTTGTTTATACAAATTCAACCAAAGAATTGAGCCAGAACAGAAGTCACAGGCGCATACAGAAAAATGTCCTTCACTAACTCCAGTTAGCATGGGACTTTAGGGGCCCCTCTCTCACTGGACTTGTGGCCTTTTGCCATTTGTTATTCCAATCAAATCCCTGTGTAGTCCAAGAAACACTATGAAAATGAATGTCTCACTTGTCTAGGAAAAATGCAATTTTCCTTGATTCTTACAAGAGTTCTGACATCAGAAGTGAGGTTTTCCCTCATTGACTAACCTCTGATGCCAGCTGGGTGTTTGCCAATACGAATCAGTTCTGACAATCTGCCTAGAGTTAACATCAGACCCATGAGCCAAGTGCTCAGTCCCACCGACCACCTCCACTTCAGAGGTCAGTTGCAAGCCCCAAGTTGTTACCCGTACTCCTGACTAAGTTGGGGTTCCCACACCCCCTTCCTTGTGCTTAATTGTTTATTAGAGCAGGTGACAGACTCAGAGAAACTTTCTTTATGTCAGTGTACTCTATAATAAAGAGTATGATCAAGGGTAGAAATGAGCAGCCAAATGAAGAGACATGTAGAGTAAGGTCCAAAAGGGTCTCAAGTACAGGAATTTCTGTCCCCGTGAAGTTTGGCATGTCACCACCCCAGCTAGGATGTGCTCACCAACCTGGAAGCTCTCCAAACTTCATGTTAGTCACTCAGTCATGTCTGACTCTGTGTGACCTCATGGACCATAGCCCACCAGGCATCTCTGTCCACGGAATTCTCCAAACAGGAATACTGGAGTGGGTAGCCATGCCCTTCTCCAGGGGATCTTCCCAACCCAGGGATTAAACCTGGGTCTCCTGCATTGCAGGCAGATTCTTTATTTTCTGAGCCACCAGGGAAGCCCCCAAACTTGTTGGGATTCTATGGAAGCTTCATCTCACCAGCATGATCAATTATTATCTCCACTTCCAGGCCATTTCCTCTCCAGAGGATGAGAGGTGGGGCTGAAAATTCCAAGCTGCTACTCACAATTGGGTCTTTCTTATGATCAACCCCCACCCAGAAGCCCCCCAAGAGTCACTCCTTTAGAATAAAAGATGGTCCTGAAACTCAGGAAATTACAAGGGCTTTAGGAGCTCTGTACCAGGAACTGAATCAGGTGTGTGTGTATATGATCACATCAGTGATATTTTTTCATCAGTGATTTTTTTTTTTTATTCACATCAGGGTAATCAAAAAAAAAAAACCCCACTGAATTCTTTGGAACACTCACCTGTGCTCCAAGCAATATTTGCTACATTTTCTACAATTAAATATCAATCCAATAATACAGTTTAAGTAGTTCTTTATGTAGTTTTCATGGGGTTGGCCTTATGTTCTTTAGAGAGGCATTCAGAAACTATAAAAGAAAAAAGCATAGGGAACATTAAGGCTGAGGCCTGGCCCCTTCTATTTTCATGTGTTTGGATATCACTTTTGTTAGGACAAAATACCAGCATGTGTTTGCCACATCCTTTTCTGGATCACTTTCTCCAGATCACAGCTTTTGTTTTATTTCTGCCTCTGTTATTTAGAAGCCTGGAGGCTTCTGCTAAAAATGCCTTTTATGGCATAATTGCTAATGCAAAAGGCAAACATTTAGTCTGGGGTATTTTTCTTTCCCCAAACCAATTGATCCCTAAATCAATAATTGTTTTAATAGTTTTTTAAATTGGATTGTCAATGATTGAATGGCAAATGTTGTTAAACTCCCCAACATTGCCTTAATTTTCCTACAGTGTTCATTTATTCCATTTTGCCTATGGTCTGTTGAGCTACGCCTACACTTCTCATTCTGTTCTGTTTTCTTTTCTCTCCCTCTCATGTATCTGAGCTTCCAAAAATTCTATTGACTGGAATTTTGTGGTAGTAAAAAGCAGGACACTCACCAAAGATCTTTTTTCCTTCAGGGCAATCACCCATATACCTCCCCACTAAGAATTTTGAAGCTTCACCCGTTTAAAAGGAGCACGATTCTTTATTTCACCCATTTTTTGATGCCTTAAGCAGAACTGTCAATTTTGCCAAGCTAAGGGGGAAAAAACATTTTTATTTGCAACATTCTCCACAAATATTCTGTGTATGGCTTTTATAGTTAAAAACACACCGTCTCCTCCAAATGTAAATATTTTCTTGGGATGAGAAATCCAATAAAACCACAGGTCCTTGGCCTTTGTGGTTGATATAAACAAGCTCTACTTTTTGAGCTTTCAGTCTCAAAATGTGACAGCCACAATTTTATTTTAAAGGTTACACTTTGCATTTTTTTAAGCATTTTCAAGATTTATTCATTGGTGGTTAAATATTTCCACATCTCTGAAGTCACCTGCTAGGATCAGCCTCACTTTACATATGGGAAAGCATTTACGGGAAGCGAACAATAATTCCTTTGTCTCTAGCCACAAGCTGGCTCAGCATCACCTTCACAATTAAGTGAGTTTCCAAAATTATTTTCCTGGTGTGCACTGGATTCTTTTCTTCTCTGAGAACTAGAGAACAAAATTGCCTTATCCCAATTCCTTACTGTAGCTTTTCAATGTCAACAATGCTTTCACTCTTCTGAAACATTTAGCTGAGCCCCAGAGGAGGTACAGTGTAACATAACAATCTGTACCAGTCGCAAAGGTTACTTTGCTTCTCCAAGTTTATTTCCCTATGTGGATGTATTTCCTACCTCTCACCCCTCTTTGGCTACTTATTGGTATATTTCTTACAAGATCCATTTCCAAAATGTAGTCATATCTTGGTGTTGAGATTATGATCTGTTGGGCAACATGTATACACTACATATATCAGAAGGAGGAACGCATTTTTCTTAAAAATGAGACCACATAAGGAGTTAGAGAAATTCTACCGACCATCACCAGACCTTGATTCTAACCACTAATACTCTTCAAAGCAAGTTTTGCGAACATCCTCCCCACCCCCTAGGAGAGAGAGAAGACAGGGCTACACAGGCTCACAGTTCTCTGTTGAGCAGTTGCAACAACTGTTTTGAATGGCAACATAGATGCACTGAGTGATAATGTCACGGCTGGCTGCCAATCATGGGGAGCTAAATAAAGTGAACATTCCAGAGGCTCCCGCCCTTATTCTGCCTTTGTCCACTTCCACACATCGTATTTTTATTTTTAGGAAGCAGAAATGCTGGTAGTACAACTATTCTTTGTGCCAGATGGTATCACAGTTAACTACCCAGAGTCCCTTTCCAGACCTTTCTTCTCCCTTTCCACACAGTGGTCAAGCTCAAGTGAGACCATTCAGAATCAAAAAGCAGATAACTCAAAAGGCCCTATTCATGGAGTTTGGAGAAAGCCTCAGTTAGGGTCATAGAGTCTTCTGAGCTAGAAATGATATTAAAGGCCATTTAGGAAGATGCAATCATTTATAAACAAAGAAGCGCGCCAGAGACTTGCCTGGAAAAGCACCCTTAGAAGTGAGCAAAGCCAGAACTCCAGTCCAAGTGTTTCTATTCCAAGTGCTGTCCCTTTCCAGCACTACCATTCCATGTGGCGATGCAGCTGATTACTACTCTAGAAGACACAACACATTTCTACCACAGAGCCCCTGTAGTAGAAAAGCTTTTCGCAAAATTTCTCTAATTTTTAAGCCTTTTACAGGCATTCATCTTCATCAGATTTTCCAATAGGCATATACCTAAAGCTTATGCAAAGGATCATGAAAATTCCACTTCTGGCCAAAGTCTTTCCCCTCTAGGCTTTTCTTTAAAATCATCTCTTCTGCTTTTCCCCTCTCTCTCCATTGTACAAAAGTAAAAATGGCAAAGAGAGAAATAAATCTGAAAATACATGTTGATATACGTCCGGCACTGGGTTACACACACTGGACTAAGGGAAACTCTTGAGATCGCAGCACACTTGAAATGAAGTGGTGGCACCCTGACTGAAAAACAGGGAACTGGGTTTCCAAACCGGAATGGAGATTTCAAAACATCAGCACATTTTGAACAAATATCTCTTGCCAGGGTCGATATACAACCATAGTTCTGGCACTCCATTCTGTTGGATCAACACTATGCTTTAAAAAACTGCTTAAAATATTTCCCATGATTTAAATGATTCAATAAAGAGACAAGGAATCCATACTTGGGTAAATTTAAGTAGATTGTGTGTGCATGTTCAATCGTTCAGTCATGTCCAGCTTTTTTTGCAACCCCCTGGACTGTAGCCCACCAGGCTCCTCTGTTCATGGGAGTTCCCATTTCCCTTCCAGGAGATTTTCCCAATCCAGGGATCAAATCCAAGTCTCCTGCATTGGCACGTGGCTTCTTTACCACCAAGCCACCTGGGAAAGCCTTTTTTTTAAACACCAAAAACCTTTGTATTGGGGTATGGCCAATTAACAATGTTGTGATAGTTTCAAGTGAACAGTGAAGGGACTCAGCAATATATATATATATATATATATATACACACTGCTATATTTAAGATGTGTAACCAACAAAAACCTACTGTACAGCACATGGAACTCGTTCAATGTTATGTGCCAGCCTGGATGGGACAGGGGTTTAGGAGGAGTCTGGGGAAGGCTATAAGTAGATTAGAATAATGCTTTTTTGAAGATAGCCAGGTAGCTGGACTTCAACAGAGAGGAAAAAGTCATAGTTCGCTGAGTAAGATGAGATTGGTTCTAGCACTTGAGTTTCCCCTTTCAACTTGGACCTCATGTTCCAAAACACACTGATTCTAGAAGCTCAAGATCAGTTTTGGATAAGACTACAGTAGGTTTCCCAAATCAAGAATTGACCATTTACCTTTCTTCTTCTTTCTCTCTTCACAAACACCTAACACAAGTGCAAAAAGTTCATAAACTATGAAGGGTTGGGGGAAGGAGAACAGTGTGGAAAAATAGAGATATTCTTTCAATGACCATTGGCAATACGTATGGGACTTCGGTTCACAACGCCCAGGCCTATAACAACTTTAACTTCTTCACTCTGTTTTAAAACTCTTCTCATTCTTCATGATGAAATGAGGTATTTATGAGGAAAGGTGAATAGAACCACCAAGTGTAAACCAGGCTTCATCTTACCCACTTTGCCAAGCAGACTTAGTTCCTTTTCACAACAATCCTGAAGACCAGTAAGTCTTATTGCCTTTTTAAAGACTTAGAAATTAAAGGCTAGCAAGGTTTAGCAACTTGCTCAATTCAAAGTTGAAGACGAGTGTCATAGGGATTTCTTTGAAAATAAGACCTGTTGGCTTTGCCCCAAATCATGACAGTTGAAGTTTATCTTCCATGTTTGAAGAGTGTGTGATTTTTAGCTCTTCACCCCTAGGCAGGAGGACAAGCCTCGGGCCCATACTTGTTGTTTCTGTGAACCTGAATTCTTAGAATATCAATATTTTTCATCTTGGAAAAATCCAGACTCTTCTAAACAAATGATGGCTGGGAAGGAGAAGGCTAAACCCCTGGGGTAGGATTGTGTATTTACATTGATGGGTGAAAAAAAACTATCTGCAGTGGGGGGACTCTACCTGATTTCCACTGTAGGAATTATTGAACCAAAAACCTAAAAAGGTCACTTTCCTGTATATATGTATGTGTGTGAATGTGTGTGTGTGTGCACACTCAGTTATGTGCAACTCTTTGCAGCCCCATGGACTGTAGACCACCAGGCTCCTCTGTCCATGGAGTTTTCCAGGCAAGAACAGTGGAGTGGGTTGCCCTTTTCTACTCCAGGGGAACTTCCAAACCAAGGGATCAAACATCTTACACACATCTCTTATATCTCCTGCATTGGCAGGTGGGTTCTTTACCACTAGCACCAACTCAGAAGCTCTCTCTATATATAGTATGTCATATACACACATATATTAACATATAATGTCATTAGTTTCAGGTACAACATAGTGACTCAGCACTTGTAGACATTGTGAACTGATCACCGAATTAAGTCTATTTACCATCTGTCACCACACAAAGTGATCACAACATTATTGACTATATTCCTCCTGTCGTACTTTACATCCCCATTACCTTCATTTTATAACCGGAAGCTTGTACTTACCCCCTTTACCCATTTCACCCCACCCCCACCTCCCTTCCCTCTGGAAACCACCAATCTGTCTTCTGCATCTATGAGTCCTGGTTTTTTTAATTTTTTTGGTTTTGATTTTTAGGTTCTCCGTGTACGTAAAATCATGAGGTATTAGTCTTTCTCTATCCGACTGATTTCACTGAGCTGAACACCCTCAAGTTCCATCCATGTTGTTGTAAGTGGCAAAATTTCAGTTTCTTAATGGCTGAGTAGTATTCTATTGTTTATGTATACCACGTCTTCTTTATCCACCCATCCATCCGTGAGCACTTATTTGTGGTTTCCATAGTTTAACTACGGTAAATAATGCTGCAATAAGCATAAGAGTGCAAATATCCATTCAAATAAGTATTTTTATTTTCTTCATATTGATACCCCAAAGAGGAATTGCTGGATCACAGGGTAGGTTAATTTTTAACTCTTTGAGGAACTTCCATACTGTTTTCTATAGTGACTGCAACAATTTAGATGCCCACCAAGAGTGATAAAAGAACTTGAAGAAGTATACAGATAGATGAAAAGATATTTATTGCTCATGGACTGGGAAATTAATATTGTTGAGATATCCATACTACCCAAAGCAATCTACAGATTCAATGTAATTGCTATCAGAATTCCAATGGCATTTTCCATCCTCCCTTTTTATTGGATACTAGCTATTACAGAGATCATTTTGTTTGGAGCTTCTGATTTCCTGGACTATGAACACCTTCATTTACAAAAAATACTCTACCTTCCTATGTAACAGAGGTTTGCAGTCTCTTTCTAAAGGTAAGTTTTAAGCTCATTAAGTACTTTGGCCCTGTATTAACTATCTTGACATCTACAAAGAACCTGAACTTGCACTCTGATGATTCTATTGAAAAAGGTAGACAAGGAGAGGGGAGAGGATTAGAAGGAAAGAGACAAGGTTAGCTAATGGGGGAAAAAAAAAAAACTACTGTTTTTCCCAGCTTTCTGAGCTCTGCCACATTTTCAAATTCATTTTCCATGAATCATCTTAGTTGTTCTCTTTCTCATCTTGATGCCTCCTTTTATCTTTCCAAAACCATAAATTAGACAGACAATTACTCAGATGTGGCTTAAATGTACTCCATCAGCAAAATTAAATTTTCTGTTAGTGGACAAGCCCAAACCCTAAGACCTCATGATCTGACCTGCTCATGATTATGCCAGTCCGTTTGAGAAAAGAGTCCCACAAGCTGGATCTGATGCCTGTGGCAAATAGCAGAGCAGTGAGTACCTGTTGATATAATATGTAAAGAGAAATCAGAGAAAGAGAGACTACACTTGCTTTTATTTACAATCAGATAGAAATTATTTCTGCTTTCCTTATTTTGTAAAGAAGGCATTTAAGACACTTGCTACCGACTGCTAAGACCAGCAGGAATAGATCCTATAACCACTGCCTTCTGTTTGCTCTCACCATGCACAACTCAAGGTTAGCTAGAAGGTGCTCATAAAAGGACTAGGATGCTACAAAGATTATCTTAACAGCCCATGGAAAACCTGTAAATCTAAATTGTTACTTTCAAATACATCACTGAAGAGATTTACATTATGATTGTTATTGCAAAGTATTGTTATATATGTTCTGTCAAGCCCAGAAATAATTCTCTTATCTTTAAAATGTTGTTTATTTTGCATTTACATTTATATTAACCATCCCCCACTAAAAAACTCTTGCTCTTGGAAAAATAGTTAGGCATGGTGATACAAGTTTACAGACTCAAGCCCTGCACCATGAGTTCAAACCCAGGCTCTGAGACTTAATAGCTGCAAGTATGTGGGACTGTGCTTCAATTTCCTTAGCTGTAAAATGGAAAAGGTACCTACTTTGAGCAGTTGTTAGGATTAATTTACCTTGTTCACAGAGAACATATTTCACTGTGCCGTAATAATGCCTATATTAGCTTTTATCATTTATGCTGAAACAGACCTTGCTGACTTGTATCAATTTCTGTGTGGGAAGAACAAGATGATTTAAAGAAGAAGGCAAAGAAATGTAAAATGTCAGTCCCTACCATGACGATACTCAGGAGATGGTGAGCTTGGAGTCAGAAGATCCAAATACACTCTGTAAGAACAGAGTGAGCTTAGGAACATCTTCTAAAAATTTTTTTCGAGATTCCTTATCTGCCTGCATCCAAAATTGCTTATGGATCAAATGAATCCTTAGTTGAAGCTGGTCAGAAACTGGAAAAAACAGAAAACAAAAGAGTTTTGTTATTTGTCTTAGTGTTAATTTTTACCAAAATTATTCTGACAATGGTCTTCATATTAAAGGGTGTTATAAATTAATTACATATCAACTTCCAACATCTTAAAGCCATTTTAATCATGTCTCTCTGCCAGTGGTTTCTACAAGTAAAATAAAATTCCTGCACCCATAGTCAAGGCTTTCCCTGGCAAAGCATCCTTCTCAGTCTTATTTCCCCAAGTCTGGTCAAACTGAGTGGTTAGTCAGGATTTCAGTTCACAGACCGAATATTTATTTATTCTCTCTCTAATGTTATTCCTGACATGTGGAATGCTTTTTCGTCTCCATCTCCATCTGTCCAATTCTTACTCATCCTCCAAGTTCAAATGTCACTCTTATGAGATCTTATATAATTCTCCTAGAGTCAACATTACTTTCTTGCTTCTCTCAACTATGCTGCTTCTTTATGCATGATGTCACGGGAAATCAAAGCCACTACATGTCAACAGCTGTAGCAAATGACATGCTCTTCCCCAAATCAACTCTGCTTTTCTCTCCTGGGAGAGTCTATGTATGCTGACTCTACAATCTGAGATTCTTTCCATCTGCTCATTCACTAACTGGGCTTTTAATCCTGCAAAGCTTAATCCAAGAGCTGCTTTGTCAGCCAGGACTCCACCAGACAGGACTGAGTAAACCCTTTGTACCATCTCATAGTACCAAAGACCCTGAGCACTTCAAAAAGCCATAGAAGGTCGTTTTTGACACTGACAACACTATGTTTGAATCCCAGCTCATTCACTTAGTACTCTGATAATTTTGTCAATTAAACCTGCTCTAAACTTGTTTCCTCCCACAAAAATATAGCAAGAGATTGAAAACAGAATATTAATTTTGAGGAACAACTACTAAAATAATTTACAAAGTCATGAGAATTTGCAGCATTGTGAATAAAGCACATGCACATTTAAGGAATAAATAAATCATATATATTTTCACATAACTCTGTATTAGTTCCTATCATAAGACAGCAGAATTGCTTTTTTGATTGATGTTTCCCTGTATTATGAGCCCCTGGAAGGGAGCTATCATGGAGCAAAAGAGTCTTAGAGCCTGACAAATACCCACCTGGGTTTAAGTATCAGCTCCATTACTTATGAGCTGTGGTCACTGAGCAAGATGCCTCATCTCATTATGCCTCAATTTTACTACCTATAATATGCAGGTAATATTAGCTATGTGGGAAGGGTGTCTTAAGGATCCACTGAAGAGAAGAAGCTCAGAAAAAAATATAGGACATGGGGACTTCTCAACACACTGAAGTTATTATTTCCCTGATTCAAATAAGTATAGTATATAGTAGCTAAATACAGAACATTGTTGTTGTTATTTAGCCGCTGAGTCATGTCTGACTCTTTTGAGACCCGTGGACTATAGTCTGCCAGGCTTGTCTGTCCATGGGATTTTCCAAGCAAGAATACTGGAGTGAGTTGCCATTTCTTTCTCCAGGGGATCTTCCTGACCAGGAATTGAACTGGAATTGAACCCCAGTCTCTTGTGGCTAATGCATCAGCAGGCAGATTCTTTACCACTGAACCACCTAGGAAGCCCAAATATAGAACATGGTGGTTTAGTAACTAAGTCGTGTCCAGCTCTTACGACCCCATAGACTGTAGCCCACCAGGTTCCTCAGTCCATAGGATTCTCCAGGCACTGGAGTGGGTTGCTGTTTCCTTCCCCAGGGGATCTTCCTGACCCATTTCTCCTGCACTGCAGGCAGATTCTATACCGACTGAGCTACTAGGGAAGCTCAAAAATACAGAACATAAAATTTCTATATACAAAAAATATAGAACATAGCAGATGCTAAATAAACATTTCTTGAGTGAAGAAATGAGTAGTCTATAAAATACTAAGCAGATATTATTAATTATTCTATTGATTTACTGAGGTTATTTCAGCTCAAAGAACCTGTTCTCAGCTTTGAGTAGGAAATCTTATTCCATCATTTACTCCAGTCATTGTGAACGAGATCCAGGATGCAGATAAAAAAGATTCTAGTTTTTTTTTCAAAATGTGCTGGAAAATATACCTGGACCGATAGTCAAAATGTACTGATATGCAATGAGATAATCTATCCGATTTTCTATCAGCAATCTTTCTATGGGCCAGGACAAAAAATGTTGCATCTAATATTCTTCTGGAGACTTTTTTTTCTAAATACCCTTTTCAGTGCTACAATCAACCAAGATATTTGTTGAAAGTCTCAAGTCTGGCATTTGTAAAGCAAGACCTTTTGACTAACTCTTCTCTAAAAGTCCTTCTGGGATTTCAAGGTGCTCAGCACCTGACTCAGTTCCATGGAGAGATGACAAAGTATAAGGCATGAACCCTTCCTTCAAAGAGTATACCCTCAGAGTTAATATTTTTAAATTAAATAGGGAATAAAGAGGAGTTGCTCATTAGAATGACAGTCCCTTGGTTTTCGGTTTAAGACCAGAAACGTTGCATATACTTACTATGGGCCACTGGTTTTCATTATGACCAGAAACTTGATTCTCTGGAACGCTATGTGTTGCAGTATCACATGTTCAATTTCAACACCAAGTTTTATAGGAAAGACATTTTCAGAGGGCTGTCTCATATATGAGATAAGTAAGACCGAGCCTACCAGAGGGTGTCGCCTTCGGACATATTTCACTTTTGCAGATTTTAATGTTTTTCCCCTGCATCCACATTGTCTTGGACACTTCTCTGTTCAAGTGCTTCAAATATGGCAACACTAAAAGTAACTGTGAGTTTTAGTGTCAAAAAGGAAATGAAGAATCATATTATGATTATTGACTCTTGCAAGGAGAGCTTTTAGGACACTTAATTTAGTTTTGAATTTTTAAACTCTAAATTACCAATTTTAAAAAAATGTATGTTACTGTGTGCCTTCCTGAAATTTTTCTTAAATAACTGATACAGTGTTGCTCTTTCATTGTTATTATTTTTCACTTACTTAATGTTAATTTTATATTATTTAAATGATTTATACCTTTAACCTATCTCCTTAAAAAACAACCAGCATTTTTAAGTGCTTAATATGTATAAGACACCACTCTATATCATGTAACTTCAAAGAACAACCATATAAGAATGTGCCCCATCTCACAACTGAGAAAACAGGTTTATTACAGCATGTAATTTTCCCAAGGACCTATAGCCAGGAAGTACAAGAGCAAGATTGGAACTCGGTTTCTCTGACTCCAAATCATAAATTTTTCATTCCTATGTCTCAGCAGCTTTCTTACCAGACTGAGTCTTTCTTTAGAACAGAAACAAATACGTTGTTCTGATTTCTGTATCTCTAATACCCAGCATAGAACCCCTTGGCTAGTAGCTGCTTAATAACTTCAGAAGAAGAAGGAGGAGGAGAAGAGGAAGAGGAGGCAGCAGAGGGATGGGAGGGGGAAATGGACTCCAAGAATGATACAGTGACTGTGATACAGTTTCTTCTTTCTTGCAGGCATCCCTATGCTTCTCTCAAAACCTTCCGCTCCAGCCAAGAGTGCCCACCCACTACATGGGGGATGAATATGGGAAGTGGGTGGGCAACGAATTTCTAATTTTCTGCATGGATGCCTTAGTTACTATTAAGATACTGTCAAAGGGAAGTAATTTCAAAGAAGAGAAGCTAGCCTGATTAAGAAGTTAGATTAAGATTGACTTTAAAGAAAAAAGCTCAGAGGAAAAAGAAAAGATTAAGACTGGGAGCCACTAAAGGGAACCCAAAGACACCAGAAAAGCAGACAGCAGCTGCTCATTGGCACAGATCACAAGGCCTTTATACTGACAATGCCTTTAATCATAGCAATCACAACACAAGCGTGCGTTGTCAGCCTGCCCAAGGCCAAGCATGTCCATGTTAGCTGTGATGTTAATAAACTTGGAGCCTCTTTAGAGCCTGCAGGTCCTCAGTGGAATCACACAGCCTCCCTGCTTACCTTGCCTCTTGCTGGCCCACTCAGGACTTGGACCCTAATCGTAGCACCTAGTCCCACCCCTTCAACCCTGTGAATTAATTTTTTCTCTCCTTAGAGATTTGCTGAGAACAAGTAGCCACCCCAACCACCCCCAATAATAAGAATTATTATTCTTAACCTACTATATGTCAAGCTCCTAGTTGGTGGCATTCTTGGCTAACTGTCCAGATTCCTCTAAACACAATATGCTTCCGGCCAGTGCTGCCCAGTAGCTGATGGTCTGGGTTTTGGTCTCAGGAGTGTAGTCTAGAAAGGATGCCAAGACTGTTCCTCTGGGGTGGTGCCAGGGATGGGTCCTCTAGGGACAAATGACATACAGATCTCTACTCCCTGACTTCTACAAATCCTACATGCTTCTGTGTCTGTTGTATATCTTTGTCAGCATTTGAAAGCTGTCACTCAAAATAGATTCTGGCTACTCATTCTTGGTCAGTTCAAATGTACTTTAATGTGCTCTTAACACTAACAAGTAAGGAGAAAGCTGTCAGCCTAGTCATTAGTAGAACTATAACCACTAGGAAATGCTCAGAAAATTCTACTACAATTAAAACACTAGGCATCCCTAGAAGGGACAGGGATAGAAAATTGGAATTAGCAGAAAACTAAATGGTCCCTCTCAGCATTTTTTTCTTCCTAATTTTCCTCAGAAGAAGAAGTCTTGAGTTTCAAAACCCCACATTTCTACAGAAAAAAAAAGAGATAATGATATTGCTACCCTAAGAGTTTATAATGATACATGGAAAGTTTTTGTGTTACTGTATACATGTGTGTTCAATGTTCATGGAATTTTAACCTGGCAAGGAAGAGAAATGGGGTGTCTCAGGCGGCTGAGCAGGTAAAGAAGCAGGTTCCATCCCTGGGTTGGAAAGATCCCTGGAGAAGGAAATGGCAACTCACTGCAATATTCTTGCTTGGGAAATCCCATGGACAGAGGAGCCTGGCAGGCTACAATCTACAGGGTTGCAAAAAAGTCGGACACAACTTAGCAACCAAACAACAGCAAGGAAGAGAAATAACGTCTTCTTCTGTTTACTCTGAGAAATGCGAAACTCAAAGTGACCGCAGTTTGTACCTTGTCACTTAGCACCATGATCCGAGTTACAGTATTCTACTGTTAGAAGCTTTCAGAAGTATGTATGTGTGAGGAGCGAGGGTCAGGCCAGAAACAAGAAACACGCCTTGGAATTAAACCGTTGAGAATCATGTTATATTTTAATGTTACATCTGCCTTTCTGAGCTCAATCAGTTCAGTTCAGTTCAGTTGCTCAGTTGTGTCTGACTCTGTGAACCCATGAATCGCAGCACGCCAGGCCTCCCTGTCCATCACCAACTCCCGGAGTTCACTCAAACTCACGTCCATCGAGTCAGTGATGCCATCCAGCCATCTCATCCTCAGTCGTCCCCTTCTCCTCCTGCCCCCTATCCCTCCCAGCATCAGAGTCTTTTCCAATGAGTCAACTCTTCGTATGAGGTGGCCAAAGTACTGGAGTTTCAGCTTTAGCATCAGTCCTTCCAAAGAAATCCCAGGGCTGATCTCCTTCAGAATGGACTAGTTGGATCTCCTTGCAGTCCAAGGAACTCTCAAGCATCTTCTCCAACACCACAGTTCAAAAGCATCAATTCTTTGGCCCTCAGCCTTCTTCACAGTCCAACTCTCACATCCGTACATGACCACTGGAAAAACCATAACCTTGACTAGATGGACCTTAGTCAGCAAAGTAATGTCTCTGCTTTTGAATATGCTATCTAAGTTGGTCATAACTTTCCTTCCAAGGAGTAAGCATCTTTTAATTTCATGGCTGCAATCACCATCTGCAGTGATTTTGGAGCCCAAAAAATAAAGTCTGAGCTCAATAAACCCCCAAATAATTCTAAGTTAACATTTGTCAGTTTCTTCTGAATGTGTGTCTATGCGTGTGTGTGAGTTTATGAACTTAAAATTTTGTTGTTGTTCACTTGCTCAGTCATGTCTGACTCTTGTGACCCCATGGACTACAGCATGCCAGGCTTCCTTTTCCTTCATTGTCTCCTGGAGTTTGCTCAGATTTATGTCCATTGAATCTGTGATGCCATCTAACTTAAAATAACTTTTACTTTTTCCTTATTTCTAAAAAATAAAAGCATTATTGTAGATATAGGAGAAAGAATAAAGAAATAGAAATAAGAAGAGAAAAATCCCACTTCTGGAGGTAGTTAACATTTAACCTCTAAAAATACATCTTGTCTCTTAGTGTGTTACGTTTTGTTCATTTAAACATAAGAAGTCCTTTTCCTCACATCTTTCTCCACAGTGTCCTTCCATAAAATATAAAATGACTTTTTTAAACTTACCTTTAATAACTACAGAGTAGATCTAAGGGAGCAAAAAGACAGGACCCAGTACCCATATGTAATTGCATGTGTGCAGAACATTTTAAAACTAAAAAAGACTTTAAATATGGTGCAGTGAATAGTTATTTACTTTGTGCTTTTCAATATCCTATGAAATAACAATGTAGGGATAAGCTCACAATGTCAAAAGGGATGGGGAAAGTGATAGCACCAACGAATTTTAAGAAGAGAGCAAATGGACAGGTCGTAACAGACTTCGCAAAACAGAGAAACATAGAAGCCAGCCCATGGCATGAACACTCCCACCATGGGTAGTTTCAAGCTTCTACTATAATGTTACCAAACACAGACTTGGGATGAGATGAGCCCACCATCTCTAGAGAGATGATTCAAGCAGGCTCCAGTACACCTCTGGTTAGAACCAATTAAGCAGTAGAGGTGTTAGCCTTCTTTTTCAGCAGCTATTCTATGGAGACATTCCAGAGAGACCTAGGACTCAGGGACTTGAGGCTCAGATAGGAAGTGCAGCCCTCAAAAGGAGGGCTATGTGGACATGTTTTTTATGCTACAGCTCCTTTTTCCTCTTGGCTGGAGATGGGAGAATCCTTTATGGGTAAACTGAAACTCAAGCAGAAAGATCAATAGACAGGGCATTGGGGGGAGTTTCTCAGTGAAGCACAGCAAGCACATCACACCAAAGTGAAGCCCGTAATCAAGATGCTCCACTCTTGCCCCAGAGCCTTCAGTCAGCATTTTAGTGCATCACTTTAAACAATAAACAGAAAATCATATTGGTGTTGGTACGTTAATATTACTATTATTATTTTTGTGCTAAGTACTATGCTAAGCAAAATAAGTCAGACATAGAAAGACAAACACTGTATAATATCACTTATATGTGGAATCTAAAATACAACAAACTAGTGAGTATAACAAAAAAGAAATAGACTCACAGATACAAAGAGCAAACTAGTGGTTACTAGAGGGGAGAGGGAAGGATAAAAGTTGATATAGGGACAGGTGAGTAAGCGGTATGAATTACTAGGCACAAGATAAGCTAAAAGGATATATTGCACAGCACTGGGAATATAGCCAATGTTTTATAATGACTATAAGTGAAGTATAACCTTTAAAAATTGCGAATCCTACATTGTATACCTGTAACTTATTTACTGTACATCAACTATACTTCAATTTAAAAATATTGTTATTATGAAACTGTTGGTATAGTATGGGATAAAGAATGAGTGTACTGTGGGATAATCAGCTATCTTCTCTGTCCTTGTGAACTAGAATTGTTAATGCAGAAGAAAGGAGACTAAATGTAATATGGAAGGAGCTGAACTCTCATACTCATATTTATGGTCAAGTAATTTTTTGGCAAGGCTATCAGGGCAGATCAATGGAGAAAGAAAAGTATTAAGACAATTGGATATTCACATGCCAAAAATATAAGCTTTGATTCATAGTCATACCATAGATAAAAACTACCCCAGAATGGATCCCAGACATAAATGTGTAAGCGTGCTCAGTCATACGGGACTCTGTGATCCCAGGGACTGTAGCCCGCCAGGATCCTCTGTTCACAGAACTTGCCAGGCAAGAATACTGGAATGGATTGTCATTTCCTATACTGGGGGATCTTCCCAACCCAGGGATTAAACTCGAGTCTCCTGCCTTACAGGCAAAATTCTTTACTGCTGAACCACCAGGAAAGCAATACAGACATAAATGTTAGCACTAAAACTACAAAGGCTCTAGAGGAAAGCAAAGAAGGTAATCTTTATGACTTTGGATTAGATACGACACCAGAAGTAGAATATATAAAATTTTAAAAACTGATAAATTGAGTATTTTTTAATAAATTTTACCAAAATTAAACCCTTTATTCAGAATATGCAGCTAAATAATGAAAAGGAAACACACAGACTGGGATAAAATATTTGTAACACATATATGATGAAGGACTTTTATTCAGGTTATGAAAAAGATTTTGAAACTCAATAAGATGCTAAACAATTCACCAAAATACTAGATAAACTGTTTGAATAGACACACAAAAATATATATACATGGTTGATAAGCGCATGAAAATGTGCTCAACATCAGTGATCATCAGGGAAAAGCAAATCATCATGTACTAGTACATGAGCTACTAGTACAGAGCAGATAGATTGCCTATAATCAAACGTACTACTGAATATCAGCCAAGGTACCAAAAAAACGGGATTTCCTATGCTTCGTTGTGGAAAAACAATCTGGAAACTTCGGAAACCAATGTGATGTGCTTCTATCCCTAAGTATTGACTTGAGAGAAGTGAAAACTTATACCCACCCAAAGATTTAAATGACCGTAGCAGCATTACTTTTAATAGCCAAAAAGCTGGAAACAATTCAAATATCTATCAACTGATAAATAGACAAATAAGATGTGGTATATCCATATGATCAAACACTAGTCACTAACAAAAAAGAATGGATTATTTTTACATACTACAATGTGAATGAGCCTCAAAAACAATGTGCTTAGTGGAAAATGCTAGACACAATATTGTATAATATTTGAAGCAAATTCATAGAGACAGCAGGTAAACGGTTCCCTGGGACTGGATTGGGGCAGTGCAATTAGACACAAGGGAAGTATTGGGGATGATGAAAATGTTCAAAAGCTGCATTGTGGTGATGGTTGCACAACTCTATAAATTCATTTAAAAATCAATGAATTGTAGTTATAATGGGTAAATTTTATGATATGTAAATTATTCTTCAATAAGGCTGTTAAAACATAAGGAAACCAAAAAGCATATTAAATAAGTGAACAAAAATGAAATGTGACATTGAGCATGACGTCTTTGGCAATGAATCTAGAAAGAAATATGAATATAAAGAAGTGGTTACTATTTGACTTTTTGTTCGCATTTATTCAAAATTCCCTTAGTCTTCATATCCCATTGAGTAAAAAGGACATCATACTAAGAGATGGCCCACTGTCTCTAATTTTAGAACTATCTCTTCCTATGGGGTTTCCTACTTTCTGCAGTCTTCCATAGTTAATTCAAGAAGTCCATGCAAGTATCTCACTGACATCATAAACTAACCTCTCAAACAGAATCATCTCATGGGATCATTGAGAAGACAGTGTTCTCATTGTTTAGCTCCTTTTGTTAATATCCATGTATGAGCTATGAAGCAAATTATGAGACATGGAATGAAGCTAAGTCCATCAATAAATGAATGGATAAAGAAAATGTGGTGTATATATACACAAATGGAATATTATTCAGCCATAAAAAGAATTAAATATAGCCATTTGCAGCAATATGGATGGACCTGGAGATTACCATACTAAGTGAAGTAAGTTAGGAAAGGAAAGACAAATATTATGTATATCACTTATTGTTCTTGTTGTTGTTCAGTCTCAGTCATGTCCAACTCTTTGCGGCTCCATGGGCTGGCAGCATGCCCAGCTCCCATATCACTTATATATGGAATCTAAAGAAATAATACAAATGAACTTATTTACAAAACAGAAACAGACTCACAGACATAGAAAACAACCTTATTGTTACCATAGGGGTAAACAGGGAAGGAGGGATAAATTAGGAGTATGGGATTAACAGATATACACTACTATGTATAAAATGGATAAATAACAAGAATCTACTGTATAGCACTTCTCCTTCTGGAGAAGGAAATGGCAACCCACTCCAGTACTCTTGCCTGGAAAATCCCATGCATGGAGGAGCCTGGTAGGCTGCAGTCCATGGGGTCACAAAGAGTCGGACATGACTGAGCAACTTCACTTTCACTTTCCCTGTATAGCACAAGGAACTATATTCAGTATCTTATAATAACCTATAATGGGAAAAGATCTGAATATATATATATGTATGTATAACTGAGTCACTTTGCTGTACACCTGAAACCAACACAATATTGTAAATCAACTATCCTTCAATAAAAATATGATATCATTTTAGTGATTCTACACATGAGATTAATGCTCTTATAGCTACTTTTAAAATTGATATTATACAATATAAATGATTGCACAATATGAATGGCAAAATCTATGCTAAGAACTTTAAAATTTTCAATTTTCCCTTACTTAAAATGACATAAAATGGAAAATAAAAAACATCATATAGGTTCAAGAGAAAGTCTCTGGAAGTGAGGAAAAAACTTCCTATTTTATCACCTTTAACATTTTTTCCTATCTTTTTCAACAAAGACTTTGTATTTTCATTTTTCATTTGACCCCATAAATTATGGACCTGGCCATAACCTGAAGGTACCATTTTGATTAGGACAGTGTGGCTCACGAACAACAAGAGAGATCAGTTACTGATAATATGAGAGGGGCCTCAATATCATGATTTTCACCAAAGACCTTGGCTGAGACTTATGCATAGTTCCACTCCCTATATTTTCAGATTATAGGACAAGAGTAGAAGTGGAGTACGATATATGACATGGCTGAATATTAAAAGTTGTTGAAAAGGTTAACAAATTCTTGAATAAAATATGTTCTACCCTCTAGCCTTGGAAAAAAAAAATACTCCTTTCTTACAATGAAAGGTGAGTCTAAGGTATCTTAGAATTCTGTTCTGGTATGTGAAGATGTAAGGCTTGCCAACTCTGGTCCCCAGTTCCCAGCTGTGATGTGATCTCATTTTCTTTCCACCTCTAGCGTCATCCCAGACCAAGAAAATTTCATGCTAATGTGTGTAGACACCATAGCAGACACATTCCAGCTCCATCTACACCCCTACAAATAGCCACTTCTTGCTTCCCTTCTCCTTAGACCTACTACTGAGAGACTGAATACCAATGGACAACAGCCAGACCAGCTACAAAAATAGAATTCTGACCCCACACACCTCAGCAATCAGTCCAGGAGTCAATCCCCTTATCTATTAATACAACAAACAGCCCAGGAAGCCAGCCTGCTATAAGTCAGATTTGGAGAAAGCCAGATGGTTATCTCCGGTGACAATCCAAGAAACTAAACAAAAACACCTGTAACAATCAGCCCCAAGTGGCCAGGTCTTGATTAATAACTGATGTCTTCCCAAATGTTTCCCCTGCTTCCAACATAGGACCAGCCAGAGACAGCCCCACATACAGAGTGGAGGGCAGTGGATGGATACTTATAACAGGAAACATTAAAGCTAGTCCAACGTGACAGGATCCTTGGGGAAGGTAAGCCAAGGTAATAAGATATTGAGGGTGGGAAATAAGAAATGTCATGTTATCAAAGGTGGGGGATTTTTTTGCTAAACCGACCCAGGAGAACTCTTGCTAAAACAGGGCTAAGCAGGCTCAGGACAGATCCCCAGAACAAAGTCAAGTCAAAAAGAGTACTGAAAGGAGCCTGACTCAACTTTGTTCAAAAACGAGTCTTTGTTAAGTGCGCCTCACTCTCCTTTTTATTTCTTCTAATTTCTGTGAATTTATTTTGACGAAGAGTGTATATATTTAAGGCACATGATGTGACATTTTGGTACTGGTATACGTTGTGAAACAATGACCACAATCAAACTAATCAACATATCCTTCATTCCATACTTACTATTGTGTGTGTGTGGTGAAGATCTGAAATCCTTGCTCTTAGCAAATTCCAAGTATACAATGTATTATTATTAACTCTGTAGTCACCATACTGTAGGTCTTCAGAATTTATTTAACTTCTACCTGAAAGTTTAAAGCCTTTGACCAACATCTCCCGGTAACCACCAGTCTACCCTCCATTACTACGAATTTGACCATTTTTTTATTCCACATATAAGTAAATTCATGCAACATTTGTCTTTCTGTTACTAGCTTATTTAACATAATGTCTTCCAGTTTCATCCACGTTGATGCAATTGCCAAGATTTCCTACATTTTTAAGACTGAATAATACTCCATATATATATGGAGTATTACATATATATACACCCAAAGCCTTTGACTGTGTGGATCACAATAAACTGTGGAAAATTCAGACCACCTGACCTTCCTCTTAAGAAACCTGTATGCAGATCAGGAAGCAACACTTAGAACTGGACATGGAACAACACACTGGTTCCAAATAGGAAAAGTAGTACATCAAGTCTGTATACTGTCATCCTGCTTATTTAACTTATATGCAGAATACATCATGAGAAACACTGGGCTGGAGGAAGCACAAGCTGGAATCAAGATTCCCGGGAGAAGTATCAATAACCTCAGGTATGCCGATGACACCACCCTTATGGCAGAAAGTGAAGAGGAGCTAAAAAGCCTCTTGATGAAAGTGAAAGAGGAGAGTGAAAAAGTTGCCTTAAAGCTCAACATTTAGAAAACGAAGATCATGGCATCCGGTCCCACCACTTCATGACAAATAGATGGGGAAACGGTGGAAACAGTGGCTGACTTTATTTTTTGGGGCTGCAAAATCACTGCAGATGGTGACTGCAGCTTTGAAATTAAAAGATGCTTACTCCTTAGAAGGAAAGTTATGACCAAACTAGACAGCATATTAAAAGCAGAGACATTACTTTGTCAACAAAGGTCCATCTAGTCAAAGCTATATTTTTTCCAGTAGTCATGTATGGATGGACTTTACAGAAAGTTGAGCACCAAAGAATTGACGCTTTTGAACTGTGGTGTTTGGAGAAGACTCTTGGGAGTCCCTTGGACTGCAAGGAGACTCCCAACCAGTCCATCCTAAAGATCAGTCCTGGGTATTCACTGGAAGGGCTGATATTGAAGCTGAAACTCCAATAATTTGGCCACCTGATGCGAAGGTCTGACTCATTTGAAAAGACCCTGATGCTGGGAAAGATTGAGGGCAGGTGGAGAAGGGGACAGCAGAAGATGAGATGGTTGGATGGCATCACCGACTCAATGGACATGAGTTTGGGTAAACTGCAGGAGCTGGTGATGGACAGGGAGGCCTGGCAATCTGCGGTTCATGGGATCGCAAAGAGTCAGACACAAGTGAGCAACTGAACTGAACTGAACTGAACATATATATTATTTATGCACTCATCTATCAGTGGACGCTAACATTGTTTCTGTATCTTGTCTACCACGAATAATGCTGCAGTGAATATAGGAGGACAGATATCTTTCCACGATTTTATTTCCTTTGGATATATACCCAGAAATGGGATCATATGACAGCCAGGGCCAACAGCATGCAAGTCTCTTGCTGTAGGAGTTAGCTTCAGGCACGCAGCAGGGAAGGCTTATGTCAGGAGTCAGGGCCAGCTTCCAGTTCATGAGCAGCCATGGGGGCCTGGCTCTTGATGTGCACCTGTGTGGCTGTAGGGGTTAGCCACAGGCACACGTGTTATGGTGAGGGTTGGCTGCAGGGAGCCTGGACTGGCACTGTGCACACACACACTGCTGCACAGGTGTGACTGGCTAGCTGCAACAGAGTAAATACCAGCATCCAGAGCCAGGGGCCCCTCTGGCAGCACTGCTGACAGGGGGCTCTAACAGTAGGTGAGGGCAGAGAGGGACTCAGGTAGCTGAAGTCTACAAATGCAAAAACCCATGGAGCCTTCAAGGGTGAAATCTGCAAGGGACCCTCAGCAGCCACAGGGACTGCTGAAGTCCTCAGTGGTGAAGGCTGCCGGGTGTTCTGCAGAGCGGGCCCCAGGGAGCTGCAGTCACTCACACCCTGTGATGGACACTGGTGAACGGTGACCTTCATCCTTGTTCCTGTCCATCTCTAGATGTCTCGGTCTGCCGATCTTTGAGGATGGTAAAGCCAAAGCAGGTTTCAGGCAGTGCCCAAATAACTGGGGAGGCTGGATGCTCACCCTGGTGAGGGGAGGTCTCTCTGTCCAGGGAGTTTCCTCTTGGCACTGGATAGTGCCGGTCTGGGTATGGGATGGTGCAGGCAGAGTGGAACTGTTCTTTCTGCCTTTTTTGTGTGGCTGTTGTTGTTGTTGTTGCTTGGTCGGTCAGTTGTATCTGGCTCTTTGAAACCTCATGGACTGTAGCCCACCAGGCTCCTCTGTCCATGGGATTCCCCAGGCAAGAATGCTAGAGTGGGTTGGCATTTCCTCCTCCATTTGTGTGGCTATTCCTGGGTGTTTTGCTCCATTGTGGCACTGAAGTTTCTTAAGTGGACTCCAGACTTCTCCCAGAGATACTTTCATTCATGGGTAGCTGCCTAATCATTGTTCTTTGTGGGGAGACAGGGGCTGGGGTTTCCTCCTCTGCCATCGTGGTGACGCCATCCAACTGCACTGTTTCTCACTCTCTGCCTGAGTTAGGTAGTGGACCTACCTATGAGCTACTGCTGCTAAAGTCATTCCTTTCCCCTCACTTCCATTGTGCAGGAGGAGCACAGAGCTTAGAGGCTGGCTGACCAGAGTTTGAATATGGGTTCTGCTACTAACAGCTGTAGGATCTTTTGCAAATCATCTGTCCTGGTTTATTTTATGTTTTGGCTGCACCTCACAACTTATAGGATTTTAGCTCCCCAATCAGGGATCGAACTTGAGTCCCCAACAATGAGAGCTAAGTCCCAGCCACCAGGGAATTCCCTGTGCTGATTTAAATCATGTGTTCTTATTTATGCCACTTTTTATGTATAAAATGGAAAGATAATATCTGACTGGAATAATTGATATTTATATTAGCAATGGTATATAGTTGTTATATAAATATTTACTACTCCCCTTCCTGCTACTACTACTACTACTATTATGATCAGTTTCTATTCTTTAACTCAGCACTTTATCAGTTTATTTTATTTCATGTGGTGCTCAGTTCCTGTAAAATTTTTGCTAAACAAGTGTATCAAATTGTGTATTTGTGTAGCTAAGAGAATTCTCAAGCACGTGCATGCACACACACACACACACACACACACACACACACTGCATGTCAGAAAACAATCTTGTCTTGACAGGAAGAAGGATAATGACACCCAATGGGTATTTTTCATTTCTAATTTCAGTCACTCTATGGTCCTGCAATTACTGTAGCCAACTAATCAACTAAACGTAATTATGCAGAATTCCAAACGTATTATGAAGTAATAAGGCCTTTATTTTTCATTGTGCCCTGAATGCGTGTATCATTAAAGATATAAAAACAGAATTTAATTGGGCCCACAGAATAGAAAGTCAAAGGAATGAAAGAGAAGATAAGAAGGTCTAATTTTTTTTTTCTTTCTTAGCTCTGAAATATACAAACACTTGCATCTTATTTTTAAAATGTGTGAAGAACCTCACAGGAGCCAAATCATAGAGTGGACTCACCTTATGTATCCTAATATTGGAGGGTTTTATTCTTGAGTCCATTGAGAACAATTGAAAGTAGATATCAGAAGTCTCTGATGAGATGCAAATGATAAAGTGTCCTGGAAAATCTAAACAGATCTGTATCAAGATCATTGGGACACATCCTGATGGTCTCATAGCCTGGAAAACGTGTCTAACACCACAGTTTTCTAAGTCAAGACTGTATATAAACTGCAAAATTAATTCTAGAAGCATGTTAACAAAAAGCAGATAAGAGCAGAGGGTTTTACAAAGTAGTTCTGATATAACTCCTACAGTATATCGTTAGACAAAATAATGAATGCCATCCTGATCTGTAATCTGTACTACAGTGGATTAAGCAGAGTTACCATTATCTCTAATGATGTAACCCACTAAAATTCTCATAATGAGAGCAGAACAAAGTTATTCATCTTACCCAACGTCTTCAATAAACAGGCTAGTCCAGTGGCTAGCAGTGCCTGCTTTGCAGAGAAAACCAAACAAAGCAGTGGCATCCTCCTTCAAATAGAAAAGAACAGAAAATCTCACAATTAATTTGGGAATGATTTTAACAACTCTTTTCTGAATTCGAGGCTGCAGTATGGTGAGACCAAGCTCTGTCTCCAAAAATTAACAAAACCATAAGTTATTTTAAATGCTAGATGTATTATAGCCCACTGTTTGCCCTGCAACATGCACTAATTTTAATCAGCACAACACAGAGATTTATTCTGTGTCCTCTCAGATCTCTTTTTATATTTCTATTTAAATTTTCCTGGAGAACACTGAGCATAGCTAAACATTCTTCATTCTCTAGGCAAAACCATGTATGAATGTGGATTCCAAATTACATCCTTTTTGTTTTACCCTATATGGGCATACATTAAAATTCAGACTAACTTTGTAAGGGGCTGTCATAAATAAAAGAGAAAAAAATTGAAGTGTTTAAATCCAACTAGTTGGTGCTGATATTTCAGGATCCAGGCAGGAAACACCCCGAATTTTCCTTCCCAGCTCGTTACTCTTAGGCAGCTTCTTTTCTCTTAGAAGTTAGAAGAATGTTGAGCTTAAACATCAAAACCAAATTACTCTTAAAAAGGAACATTTATCAGAAAAAATATTAATTGGTTGCTGGAAAGTGGAGCTATGACAATAAAGGAATCTAAAGTGAAATGAGAGATTAAAGCTAGAGAATATCACTAATGAGGAATGGAATCTCCTTTCATGCACGTTGGAGCTTGCATGCATGTGTTCATTCTCCCAAATGTCTGAGTTGCTTAGATGAGCAACGACATGCCATTAGCTTTGCCAGGCGAGTTTTCCCTTTGCCTCCTATGGTTTGTGATACGAGACATTTTTTCCCCTTATTCTTCTGTCGAAGTTTTGTAATTATGCTCTGTGTTGCAAACTGCCCACACTGCCTTTCCTGCTCTGATGATTGTAAGTTGGGAATACAGAGAAGGGATACCCCTGTGTGTGATCAGGGCTAAGATGCAGTAAAGAGAAGCAAAAAGCAAGGAGACTGCTTCTTGTCCACCAGGAGAGACCACAGTATTCTAGCAGAATAGGGAGGCATTTCAGCAAGGTTTCCAAGACCCAGTCTAATACACTGGAATTCTCAGCACCCAAGTCAGAATGAGGGTAGGGGAGGCGTGTGCAGCTGCTCTCTTCAGCTCCCACCAAAACACGCACATACAATGACAGTGTCTTAGGGATAGAGAATTATTCAAAAGAGTCCTACCTTGCCAATTCATCCTTCCATTTTTCAGCACTCCCCTCATCTAATCGAGATATTTCATGCCTCCAATGGTCTTCAGTTCAGTTCAGTCACTCAGTTGTGTCCAACTCTTTGCAACCCTATGAACTGCAGCATGCCAGGCCTCCCAATCGTTTGGGAGTTTACCCCAACTCATGTCCATTGAGTTGGTGATGCCATCCAACCATCTCATCCTCTGTTGTTCCCTTCTCCTCCTGCCCTCAATCTTTCCCAGCATCAGGGTCTTTTCAAATGAGTCAGCCATCAGGTGGCCAAAGTATTAGAGTTTCAGCTTCAACATCAGCCCTTCCAATGAACACCGGGGACTGATCTCCTTTAGAATGGATTAGTTGGATCTCCTTGCCGTCCAAGGAACTCTCAAGAGTCTTCTCCAACACTACAGTTCAAAAGCATCAGTTCTTTGGTGCTCAACTTTCTGTAAAGTCCATCCATACATGACTACTGGAAAAAACATAGCTTTGACTAGATGGACCTTTGTTGACAAAGTAATGTCTCTGCTTTTAATATGCTGTCTAGGTTGGTCATAACTTTCCTTCCAAGGAGTAAGCATCTTTTAATTTCATGGCTGCAGTCACCATCTGCAGTGATTTTGCAGCCCAAAAAAATAAAGTCGGCCACTGTTTCCACTGTTTCCCCATCTATTTGTCATGAAGTGGTGGGACCGGATGCCATGATCTTCGTTTTCTAAATGTTGAGCTTTAAGGCAACTTTTTCACTCTCCTCTTTCACATTCATCAAGAGGCTCTTTAGTCCTTCTTTGCTTTCTGCCATAAGGGTGGTGTCATCGGCATATCTGAGGTTATTGATATTTCTCCCAGCAATCTTGATTCCAGCTTGTGCTTCCTCCAGCGCAGTGTTTCTCATGATGTACTCTGCATATAAGTAAAATAAGCAGGGTGACAATATATAGCCTTGAAGTACTCCTTTTCCTATTTGAAACCAGTCTGTTGTTCCATGTCCAGTTCTAAGTGTTGCTTCCTGATTTGCATACAGATTTCTCAGGAGGCAGGTCAGGCGGTCTGGTATTCCCATCTCTCTCAGAATTTTCCACAGTTTATTGTGATCCACACAGTCAAAGGCTTTGGCATCAATAAAGCAGAAAGAGATGTTTTTCTGGAACTCTCTTGCTTTTTCAATGAGCCAATGGATATTGGCAATTTTATCTCTGGTTCTTCTGCCTTTTCCAAAACCAGCTTGAACATTTGGAAGTTCACGGTCCACATATTGTTGAAGCCTGACTTGGAGAATTTTGAGCATCACTTTTAGCATGTGAGATGAGTGCAATTGTGCAGTAGTACTTTGAGCATTCTTTGGCATTGCCTTTCTTAGGGATTAGAATGAAAACTGACCTTTTCCAGTCCTGTGGCCACTGCTGAGTTTTCCAAATTTGCTGGCATATCGAGCAAAGCACTTTCACAGCATCATCTTTTAGGATTTAAAATAGATCAACTGGAATTCCATCACCTCCACTAGCTTTGTTCATAGTGATGCTTCCTAAGGCCCACTTTACTCCACATTCCAGGATGTCTGGCTCTAGGTGAGTGATCACTCTTATCTGCATCATGAAGCTCTTTTTTGTACAGTTCTTCTGTGTATTCTCGCCACCTCTTCTTAAGATGTACTGCTTCTGTTAGGTCCCTACCCTTTCTGTCCTTTAGCGAGCCCATCTTTGCATGAAATGTTCCCTTGGTATCTCTAATTTTCTTGAAGAGATCTCTAGTCTTTCCCATTGTTTTCCTGTATTTCTTTCTATTGTTTTCCTCTATTTCTTTGCACTGATCACTGAGGAATGCTTTCTTATCTCTCCTTGCTATTCTTTGGAACTCTTCACAGCTATTTGTAAGGCCTCCAGACAGCCATTTCACCTTTTTGCATTTCTTTTTCTTGGGAATGGTGTTTATCCCTGTCTCCTGTACAATGTCACAAACCTCCATCCATAGTTCATCAGGCATTCTGTCTATCAGGTCTAGTCCCTGAAATCTATTTCTCACTTCCACTGTATAATTGTAAGGGATGTGATTTAGGTCATACCTGAATGGACCTCACAGATACTGAGACAGAACTGTGTTTGAGCATCTCCTGTGGAGGTATGGGTCATCAGTGGGCTGCCAAAGGGACAAGGGCTCTGGGTACAGCAGACTTGGGCATGGCATAAGCCTTCTTGGAGGAGGTCACCATTAACCCCACCATAGAGCTGGCAGGACTGGGAAATAAACTCCTGGAGGGTGCAAACAGAACCTTGTGCATCAGGACCCAGGAGAAAGGAGCAGTGACCCCAGACCTGCCTGTGAGTGTCTAGGAGTCTCCAGCAGAAGCGTGAGTTGGTAGCGGCCTGCTGCAAGGTTGGGAGCACTGAGTGTACCAGTACATGCACGGAATATTTTGAAGGCGGTCACCATTATCTTCTTTACCAAGGGTCTTAGCTTCCAGGTTAATGATAATAATGATAGCTGATCACCCTCAAATTGCTCATGCCTGAGACTTCTGGAAGAACAGCTCCAGAGGAAACTAAGAAATTGTTTACTAAAAGGATGCAGATATGGGGCCCCCAAACATACTGCTGCTGCTGCTGCTAAGTCGCATCAGTCGTGTCCAACTCTGTGCAACCCCATAGATGGCAGCCCCCCAGGCTCCCCTATTCTGGGATTCTCCAGGCAAGAACACTGGAGTGGGTTGCCATTTCCTTCTCCAAGTGAAGGTGAAAAGTGAAAGTCAAGTCGCTCAGTAGTGTCTGACTCTTAGCGACCCCATGGACTGCAGCCCACCAGGCTCCTCTGTCCATGGGATGTTCCAGGCAAGACTACTGGAGTGAGTCACCAGTGCCTTCTCCGAAACATACTGCAGGTCTTTGTAAAGAAAGGATACTCCAGGTACAAGAGCTCAAACACCTTGACCGCCCGCACCCCACCCTCACCCCCATACACAGGATATCCAGAAGGAGCCATCACAGCAAGAAAAACTCTTTCTTCTTCCCCAGTCTCATTCTGGCCAATCAAATAACATTAACATATGGCTTTTTATTTGGCTTCCCTGGTAACTCAGACGGTAAAGAATCTGCCTGCAATGTGGGAGCCCCAGGTTCAGTCCCTGGGTTGGGAAGATCCTCTGGAGAAAGGAATGGCTACCCATTCCAGTATTCTTGTCTGGCGAATTCCATGGACAGAGGAGCCTGACAGGCTACAGTCCATATGGCTACAAAGAGTCAGACACGACTGAATGACTAACACACACAGACACACACAGCCTTTTATTAGTATGAAAAGCATGTTATCAGCAAGAACAGAGTTTAGAGATTCTCCAACAGCATGATGAGTTTCCTCGGAGAACTGTCAATAAATAAAGGAGCCAGGACAGGCTTAGATGTGGGCAAAAGGGATTGCTAACCTGGTCCTCCACTTTCAAGAACCCCTTATAGCATAAACTCATCCTCCCAACAGTGTCTGAAAGAACACATATTCAGCAGAATGTAAAAGTTCTCTTTATTAAAAGATGTCGTTACGAAAACAAAAAGACAGTCAGAGAGTGGGAGAAAATATGCACGATACTTAATCAGACAAATCTTATATACAAGAATGTATTAAGAATTTCTATAGATTATAAGAGGAGAGTGAAAAGTTTGGCTCAAAGCTCAACATTCAGAAAACGAAGATCATGGCATCTGGTCCCATCACTCCATGGGAAATAGATGGAGAAACAGTGGAAACAGTGTCAGGCTTTATTTTGGGGGGCTCCAAAATCACTGCAGATGGTGACTGCAGCCATGAAATTAAAAGACGCTTACTCCTTGGAAGAAAAGCTATGACCAACCTGGATAGCATATTGAAAAGCAGAGACATTACTTTGCCGACTAAGGTCCATCTAGTCAAGGCTATGGTTTTTCCTGTGGTCATGTATGGATGTGAGAGTTGGACTGTGAAGAAGGCTGAGCACCGAAGAATTGATGCTTTTGAACTGTGGTGTTGGAGAAGACTCTTGAGAGTCCCTTGGACTGCAAGCAGATCCAACCAGTCCATTCTGAAGGAGATCAGCCCTGGGATTTCTTTGGAAGGACTGATGCTAAAGCTGAAACTCCAGTACTTTGGCCACCTCATGTGAAGAGTTGACTCATTTGAAAAGACTCTGATGTTGGGAGGGATTGGGGGCAGGAGGAAAAGGGGACGACCGAGGATGAGATGGCTGGATCGCATCACTGACTCGATGGACGCGAGTCTGAGTGAACTCCGGGAGTTGGTGTTGGACAGGGAGGCCTGGCGTGCTGCGATTCATGGGGTCACAAAGAATCGGACACGAGTGAGCAACTGAACTGAACTGAGTATTGAATAAAAGACAACTAACTAGCTCAATTGTTTTTAAGTGGGCAAAAGACCTGAAAAAACACATCATAAAAGAAAATAGACAATGCCAATTAGCACATGTAAGTGTTTCAATGTCATTTATTATCAAGGAAATGAACATTAAAACCAAAATATAATACTAATTTACACCCAGAAGAATGGCCAAAATAAAGCAGATAGAAATTCCAAGTTTTGGCAAAGATGAGCAGCAATTGGAATTCTCATACAAGATATCACTCTGGGACACTGTTTGGAACTTTCTTATAAAGTTAAACCTATGTGTCCAACCCTATGACCAAATAATTCCACTCCTAGGTATTCACCATAGAAAAATGGAAAACATGTCCATACCATGAATTGTATGGGAATGTTTACAGCAGCTTTATTCATAATAGCCCCAAACTGGAAACAACCAAATATTCAGCAAGAAGAGAAAGGTTAAATAACTACAGTAAATATATTTTAAATGTGTTTTTCAGCAATATAAGCAACTACAAACTACATAAAGTAAGATGATTTAATCTCCAAAACATTGCATCTAGCAAAAAAAAAAAAGACATGAAATCGTATACACCATTTACATGAAGCACTAAAACAGATAAAATGAATCCACAGAAATAGAAATTGAAATTGTGGTTGCCTCTGGCTTTCTAAGGATCAACTAAACAAAGAGACAGAAAATGTGTTCCATGATGATGAAATTTTTAATATCTTGAGTGAGATAGTGGTTAAATAAAAGTACACGTTTGTCCAAAGTCATCTAATTTTACACCTAAATCTTATATTTTGTTATACCAAGTTGTGCATTATTGAATGAGTTTGTATTAAAAAATTAACTCTAAGAAAAAATTATCAAAATCCAGATTTTACTCCATTTAAAATGATGAATATGTCTGTCACTCAGTAATTGGTGCTCAGCACTGACAAAGTAAACACATATCTAGGAGAGAAAACTTTTCCTCTACCATCTTATGTTTTGTCTATGAGGCCTGCAAATTAGACGAAAGAAAGATTAACAGAAAAATGTTTTTTTTCATGTACACACAGAAGCCAACAAAAGAAGTAGCTGGTTCATTATATGATTAAAGTTTTTAAGGCTTATATATTTAGTTTAGTAAGAGAAAGTTACTTTAGACCATCACTGTCAAGAGAACATAAATTATGTATAACTTTGATTACAACAATATAATTAGTGATTTTGCTGAAAAGTTCCATGGGGCTTTTCCTGTTCATAAGAAATTGTGACCTTTACAGTAACTTCTGCTTTATTCTTACTCACCATTCTTCATTCTAGAAGGCTTTCAGAGAAGCTTGGAATATTGTTATCTTCTGTCTTGATCTAGATCATATTCTTGAGCAGGCTTTCCACCTACCAATGTTCTTTATGAACTTGTAGGAAAGCATAATACAAAGACTTATTTTCTCAATTTTAAGTGTAATTCATTGTGAATTTTCTCCAAATTTCCACAACTATATAATCTGACCAAGAATGAGGAACAGTTTCCTCTCTCTTGTTACCTACGTTCCTACCCCACCGTGCCCACAGATTTATGCTGCTGGTTTAATAGTATTACTTTAGGCTGGCAAGTTCAACATTTCTTGAGAGGCATGACGGAGTGGGTGCCAGAAGATGTTGGATTTACTGTGAAGCTAAGGAAACTTGCTTCAGAAGCCCTCACTTGCACACATCCAATACGAAGCCCGAGAAGGGGCCCTAGCAACATGTTCTCACGGTGATGCGCTTTTGTGAAATTTGCAAAAGGGAGGCTCCACCCCTCCAATTTGACTTCTCCCATTGCACATACTCTTGTTAACACAGGGTGATGTTGAAATAGCTATGGACTTTAAGAAAAACAAAAATCTAGCTAGGGAAAGTTTGACTTGGGTTCCTTCTAGTTTGTATTTGGTGGGATATAACAGCATGATTTGCAATCATCTCCATCTACAATCAGTCTCTTACTAGCTTTCCAGTGAACAAATTCTCCTTTCGTTCTCTGTGCAACCTCACCCAGCACATCAATACAAAGGTCAGAGTAAGAGCTGCTTGAAAGGAATGATGTTATTATCATTTGTGAAGTTTTTTTTTTCATTCATGATGAGTAGTCACTTACATACCTAATTTTACATGTATGAATTTGTATTCTTTGTATTCTTTATCCTTGAGGAGATCTCCCGGGGCTTCCCTGATGGCGCAGTGATAAAGAATCTGACTGCCAATGCAGGAGACAGGGGTTCAATCCCTGGTCCGGGAAGATCTCATATGACGTGGAGCCACAAAACCCATGCACCACAACTACTGAGCCTGTGCTCTAGAGCCCAGGAGCTACAACTATTGAGTCCACGAGTCACAGCTACCAAAGCCTTTGCTTCGTAGAGCTTGTGCTCCACAAGAGAAGCCACTACAATGAGAGGCCTTCACACCACAACTGGAGAGCAGCCCCTACTCGCGAAAGCGAGAGAAAAGCTCACACAGTGATAAAGACCCAGCACAGCCAAAAATAAATAAAATTATATTTTAAGAAAAAGATATCCAAAATTATATAAGGTTCTGACCCCATAAAATCCAGACATGTTCTTCATAAAAATTCAGTAAATGTTTGGTGCTCAATTTTATTAAAAAACACTTCAAGTTAAGATGGTGAATTAAATTCCTCAATCTCTAAATACCACTTCTGTATATCAGAAAGTTTTGCAAGAAAGCATAGATTTCAGATTCAGATAGAAATGAGTTTATACCCTTCCTCTTAGTAATTTAAACTCAAACAAGTTATTCAATTCCCTCGGGCCTCATTTTCCTCATCTGTAAAATGAGGCTAATAATACTTACTTTGCAGAATTACACTGAGGATGAAATAAGATGAGATACATATAACAATGAATCATGGGACTAAGGCTACAAAAGGCATCTAGAAAAGTGCTGGGGATTTGGTGTAGGGGATGAGCACATAGACTCTGAAATCAGATTACCTGATTTAAATCCTAGCTCTGCAGCTATTTACCTGTATGATTCAGAACAAAGTGTTTTCCCTCTCTGTATCTCCATGTCCTCATCATTAAAATGGAAATAAAAATGCTACCTGTATTATAAAGTAGATATGAAGATTAAATGAGGTAATATTTCCAAAGCACTCAGAATGATACCTTTGGCACAAAGTGTGCTATATAAGTATATTAAATTGTCAACTATTTATTTACTGAAAATCTTTATTCCACTAGACCAGAACTGTTCTATTAGGTACAAGCTACAGAAGAATAACCGTAATGTTACCTCTGAAAACGGGAGAAGTTTGTTCTAATTAAGTCTACATTTCATTGTTTGGATTTCTTGTAGTTATAGATTTATGAGGAAAGTGAAAGTATTAGTCTTGTCCAACTCTTGTCCAACTCAGTCTTGTCCAACTCTGTGACCCCATGGACTGTAGCCCACCAGGCTCCTCTGTCCGTGGAATTCTCCAAGCAAGAATACCGGAGTGGGTTGCTGTTTTCTTCTCCAGGGGATCTTCCTGACCCAGGGATCGAACCCAAATCTCCTGCGTTGCAGGCAGATTCTTTACCGTCTGAACCACCAGGGAAGCCCTACAGATTTATAAACAGCTTAAACAAAAAAAGTTAAGAATCAATGGCATCATGTTCTGTCTTGTTTTTATACATAAAGACCCCAATTATACTACTTGGTTAATGCCTTCAAAAGTATTTTTGATAACACTTTAAAAGAGCTCCAACAAAAAAACTATTGTTTTCTCTAAGATCCAAGAAAGTTTAATTAAAATGCCAACATGATCAAACAGGCTAAGAATGTTTTCTCATTATTCCAACTAAGAGTCGGTAAGATTTGATTAATATTATTCTGACTGCATTGGGTTCTGGCAGATCTGTATATTTTCACTTAGTAATTCAACTCTCAAATATCCTATTAATTATCTTTCTTTCTCTCTGCCTCTCTCTTCTTCAATATAACCCTTTTTCAAATGGCCTCAAGAGCTTTTTACTTAAAATATTAAGAATTATTTTAAGTGCTACACTTAATTTTAGTCAAAACTTTAAATACCATTTTGAGTTAATTCATAGCTCAGGTTCTTCATATAAAAGGAATATGCAAATTTTAAAAAATAAAATTTCCTAAGGCTTGATAGAATATGTAACTCGGTGTCTACCCGAGAATTAGAATGATTATTTATGTTCTCCAGATTCAGAGAGTAAGGGAAACATTGAACTGTGCTGACTTTTAAGAAACAAAGTTGGAATTGTTCGGTAATGCTTAATTTGCATGCAGAAAACACAATGCATATTAAAACAGGCACACACTTCTGTGCTGGTTTCAAGGAAGTGAAGGTGAGCCAGTTTATTGTCAAGGCTTACATTCAGTACCCACCCCAACATTACATAAACGAGATGCCACGTTGGAAATAATAAATAAATAGGAGTCTAAAACCCAAAGTTACGACTCCCAAAGAAAGGATAACTCATTTCTTTACGTATTTACAATATTAAATCCTTGGCTACATATATAATTCTGAGTAACTGTGCGAAACGGTTTTCTATGGGGAAATGCTTGGTTAGTAGTCTTTTTCAGCCTGGTAATTGTGCTGGTATTTTTAAATATGTTATGGTACCCAGAGGTTTTGGAAATGGTCATATGTTTTATCCACATATGAATAAATGTGAGTTAGAATTATACTGCAATTTCTGAGGAAACCATAATTCTGAATTGAATGGGTTTTTTGTGTTTTTAAACCTCACCTGCATAAACGTGAATATAAAATGTGAGTTTTAAATGAAGGTCATCTATAATTATATTCTAGCTCTTTTGTGTACTTAGTTTCATCTCTGTGTGTGTGTAAACAACTTTGTGACCTATGGGGGAAAGGTTCTATGGCGGAAAGGTTTCTGGTTCTATGGGGGAAAGGTTTCCTCTCAAATTACAATAATATTGAGAGACAATATATTAAACACAACTACATAAAAGAAATGTTTTTTGTATTTGAGTTAGTTTCTTTTTTTAATTTTTTCCCCTTACTTATGAATTAGAAGAAAATAAAATATACAGACTCTTTCCCATTTGCCCACTACCATCATGGAAGCTACTGCACCTGGACCATATCGCCCTCCAGGTATGGATTTGTGTTCCCAGAAGGTAACATTCTTCACAGAGATTTTATACACAAAATACTTTTCAACTTCATTTATCCAGGCTACATTAAGTAGAGAATGGAGAGATTGATTATGATTTGAATTATTATAATTTCACATGATAAAAAAAGCTTTAATCTATTCTGTTCTTTATTGATGACATAAAGAAGGGAACTCTGAGTGATGAAGTATGTCTTTTTTAAGAAATAAAGAATTAAAAGTCTTGAATTATGTGGCAAGGAAAATTCTTCCTTGCAAAGAATCAAATACAGCATTCTGATTCACTCATTGATGCAAAAGGAAGAATACAGTGTGATATGGTAATACTGTGATCATTTTGTTGCAAAATTGATGAAGCTACTGCACCTGGACCATAACGCCCTCCAGGTATGGATTTGTGTTCCCAGAAGGTAACATTCTTCACAGAGATTTTATACACAAAATACTTTTCAACTTCATTTATCCAGGCTACATTAAGTAGGGAATGGAGAGTTGAGAACATAAGGTTATGTGATTTAATTTTCTTTGCAGATGACTCAATTTTGTCTTGAAGAAATTAAAAGCATCGATTGCCCTAAGCCTCCTGAACAATCAACAATTAAGGGACTTCCCTGGTAGTCCAGTGATTAAGAATCCTCCTTCCATTGCAGGGATGCAGGTTTCATCCCTGGTGAGGGAACTAAGACCCCACATGTAACAGGGCACCCTCCAGCTACTAGAGCTGACACTCTAGAGCCAGTGCTCTACAACTAGAGAAGCCCATGAACAATTTAGTTAAAACTCAGATTTAATAAACATTTTGGAAAGAAAATGAAATTATGTCTAAAGCTCAAAGTCAGTTGGAATTAAGAAAGTGAGTAGGAAAAATTCTAAGTAACAATTTAACTAAGTAACAAACACTTCCCAACTCTGTTTTCTACAGGAAGCCCACCTTAAACATAAAGACGTGTGGGTGCATGCTAAGTAACTTCAGTTTTGTCTGGCTCTGTGCAACCCTACGGACTGTAGCCTCCAGGCTCTTCTGTCCATGGGATTCTCCAGGAAGAATACTGGAGTGGGTGGCCACGCCCTCCTCCAGGGGACCTTCCCCACCCAGGGCTCAAACCTGCCTCTCATAGGTCTCCTGCATTGGCAGGCAGGTTCTTTACCACTAGCACCACTGCAGAAGCCCAAATATAAAGATACATTTAGTTTAAAATGTGTTTAGATTTAAAGTAAAAGGATGGGGAAAAGATATCCTAAAAGTAACAATTTGTTCAGGTTGAACTTAATTGCCTCGCTTGGTGATAGAGCTTAATTTTAACTACTTAAATTGCATGCAGGATACATGAGCTCCTTTATCTAATCATAGGCTGCCAAGAATCTGTTTAGACATTCACCTGGGTTAATATGCATATTATTGTTCCTTAGTTTGGAAAATGAAGTTTCAGACAGAATCCATTATCTGTGTGTGCTGGTTTGCCTGAACAATTGTTTCCCAAATGCATATTAATTGTATTTTTGTTATTTTTAGCTCTAATCTCTCTAGGTCCTTGTGCCCTGAGCCCTTGGATAAAGACAGCTCTAATAAGTTATGGGAAGTTGAGAAATGGGTTCCAAGAGTAAGTGGGTAACTCTCGGAGACCTTGACCATCCTGGGCTAGTGTTCTTCCATTCAGTGAGGGATACTGGGTAGCAAGCAATGAAGGCTTTTCATGTGTCTCCTCACTATCGGCAGTAAATCCCAACCAACACTAGCCCCCAAATGCCTAAAAATTAGTGGTCCAATGTAGCTCTTTAGGAAGTAGTTCTTCCTAAAGAGCTGTATACTACAACTCCAATGGAGAGCCAACTTTATTAAAATTAATTTTTATTGCAGTATAGTTGATTTGGGCTTCCCAGGAGGCTCAGTGCTAAAGAATCTGCCATCAATGCAGGAGACATGGCTTCAGTCCCTGGGCAGGAAGATCTCCTGGAGGAGGGAATGGCAACCCAATCCAGTATTCTTGCTTAGAGGATCCCACAGACAGAGGAGCCTGGTGGGCTACAGTCCATAAGGTCTCAAACAGTTGGACACGATGGAAGCAACTGAGCAGGCACTCGTAGTTGACCAGTTTCAGGCGTACGACAACGTGAATCAGTTTTACATATACACACATCCACTCTTTTTAAAATTCTTTCCCCATGTAGAAAAGAAAACTGTGTAAGGCCCTTTGTTCTATACAGTAGGTTCTTATTTGTTATCTATATTGTATATAGTAGTGTGTGTATGTCAATCACAGTCTCCCAATTTAGCACACCCTTCCCCCTAATTTATTGGTAACCATAAGTTTGTTTTCTACCTCTGTGATTCTATTTCTGTTTTGTAAATAGGTTCACCTTTCATATTATGGATCATAGTAAGGCTCTGAGAAGGCATGAAAAAGTTTGTCTAACTTTGTTTAAACCAAAGTTTCCCCAATCATTTTTAGGTATGGTATTGTTTTATTGAATCATGATTAGCATAAAATATTGTATGAGCTTCAGGTGTACAGCACAGTGACTCAATATTTTTATACATTGTGAAATGATCACTACAGAAAGTCTAGTTACCATCTGTCACAATTCAGACTTGTTAAGACTGTGGCTAACTATATTCCCTAAGTTTGTGTTACATCCCTGACTTATTTATTTTATACATAGAAGTTTATACTTCAGAATCCCCTTCACCTACTTCATCCTTCTCCCCCACCACCATTCCACCCCATGTGGTGACCACCAGTTTGTTTTCTGTATCTATGAGTCTCTTTCTGTTTTATTTGTTCCTTTGTTCTGCTTAGTTTCCATATACAAGTGAGAGCATATGGTATTCATTGTTCTCTATCTGATTTATTTCACTTAGCATAATACTCACCAGCTTCATCTATGCTATGGCAAATGGCAAAATTCCATTCTTCTTTATGGCTGAGTAATATTCCATTATGTGTGTGTGTGTGTGTGTGTGTGTGTGTGTGAGAGAGAGAGATTTATATAGGTTGCTTCCAGAACTTGATTCTAGTAAATAGTGCTGCAACGAACATAAGGGTACATAGATCTTATCAAATTAATGTTTTCATCTTTTTTTTTAATATAAATATCTAGAAGTTGAATTGCTGGATCATACAGCTTTCTTTTAAGTTTTTTGAGGAAACTCCATACTGCTTTCCAAATTTATTTGAGCATGAAATATTTTAAGCAAAACAGCCATAAAGACTTTTCCCTTTTTACTTTTACTTGTTTTCTGAGTTTTCTGCAATGAGAAACTGTTAGTAGAAAAGAAAACAACAAATGTGTAGAAAGTGAAATAATTAAAGTTGCCACACTGGTGGTGTAGAATGCCTGTGAGCAGTCGCTGAGATCCTGACTTTCCTCACCACATTTTTTTCCCACTTTGAAGCACAACTGCAATCACATTCTCTGACTCACATTATTGTTTAAAGTGGCACTTCTCAAAGCATGTTCTATGCACCATTAGTTTCTAGATATGTTAATGAATGTTCCACCAAATAAAAAAAAAAAAGCTTTAGGGTCAAAAAACCCAGGCTCTATAAAGTTGTGATTGAACTTCTCAGAATCTTTAATATTCTAATGCACATTGTACATTCCCCAAAGAGATGAATTTGCTGTGTTTCACCAAATTTGTTTGACCATTTTTTATTAGAAATATCTTAGGAGCATTTTTTTCTACCAAAAATACTTTGGAGAACACTGGTTTAAATTTTTAGTTTAGAAAGTGTTTGACAACACAGAGAGGATGGTGATTAAAATGGTTTTAGCATTGCCCTAAGTCTTCCCTAGAGAATCCCAGGGATGGGAGAGCCTGGTGGGTCCATTGGGTCACAGAGTCGGACACGACTGAAGTGACTTAGCAGCAGCACCTAAGACCCTGACTGATAGTGATAACGAAGTCGCTCAGTTGTGTCCAACTCTTTGCAACCCCATGGACAGTAGCCAACCAAGCTCCTACATCCATGGGATTTTCCAGGCAAGAATACTGGAGTGGGTTGCCATTTCCTTCTCCAGGGGACCTTCCCAACCCAGGGATCAAACCCAGGTCTTCCATGTTGCAGGCAGACTCTTTACCAGCTGAGCCACCAGGGAAGCCCAAGAATACTGGAGTGGGTAGCCTTCTTCAGCAGACCTTCCTGACCCAGAAATTGAACCAGGGCCTCCTGCATTGCAGGCAGATCAAGGGACTTTGTTTTTATATGTCTAGGAAAGATAGATATATTTTTATAATGATGATAATGAATTTTACACACATAACCAAAATATATTTCCCTAACTGTATGAAAAACCGTGTGTATGTATGTGTGTTTTCCTTTCAACTGATCAACCATTTCTATGCCAATTCTATTCTCAAAACAGGAGTAACACTAAAGATACAAAAGCACTTAGGTGAGTCCATGACCTCTGAGGGTTTGTAGTCTTTGGTGATAAAAAGGGAACAGTATGTCTAGATAGCCATTGGAGCAGAGATAAGGGACCCAGAAGTTTGAATATATTTGCTCCATGAAAGACTTTCTAGAAGAGTAAATTACTGAATTGAGACCCACTTCCAACTACTGCCTTCATTTGAAGATCTTATAAAGCATGGAATTGCATTCTACAAATTTATCTCTTTTTATGTACCTCTGACAGCAATGGCAATTTCTACAAAATTTGAATTGAAAGCTCTGTTTACCCAGTGATAATGAAATAGTGTCATTAAGATAATAAATGCAACCTCCTAGGCTTTATATAGAACGAGAAATTATCACTAATGAAGACAGAAAAATAGTATTGACTCCAAGAATGAGGTGGGCCTATCATTCAGATCATCCACGTTGAAGAAATACTGAAAATCTTCTCTTTTTGCTGACTGCAATCTGCTGTTGAATTGAACCTTTGAACCATCAAATCATTAATTTTAAAAAATCGCATTTTTGCCAGCCAATTACTCAGCATTCCGTGACATGATCAATGATGTTACAGGTTTTCAGCTCATTGTATTAATCAATTAAGCACAGAATATAAACAAAAAACAACTGTCAGCTGATCTGGGTCCATAGCTGATGAACTGCTGTTTAAAACAATTAATAATGAAGTAATGCTGGAAAACTAAGGGCAAAGGCCTAATTGATTTTTCAAAAGTAAGAACACTCTAAATGCTCAATTAGTTAATAATTTGCCTACTAATTGATTTCTTCAAGGTGTCTGACTAGCAAAATTGAGAAAGGTTCTATAATCACCATCCTTCTACAAAAAGCTTGTTCCTAGACATCTAGGAAGGTTAGAAGATCAATTTAGATTCCCATTAATAGTGTAGAAACTTTCTCCAAGGATGAAAAAGCAACTATCAAAAACAAAGAAATCGTCAACTAATAAAACTCTAAGGAGCCTTCTATGAAATGAACCAATTTTGTGAAGAACATTAATAAATTAAATAGGGGGGGAAATGAAATAATACAAATATCTATTAGAAATAAAAGACATTTACCAAATGCAAAAGGACAAGCTTGAAACTGAGAGGCTTGTGATTAAAATGCTGTTAATTGCAAGTAATGAACTAAATAATGAGAAATTAACATATGAGCATACCAAGAATTCCTCAAATTATTTTCTATTCTCTAATTGTATCTTTTCACTGCATGGGGAAGGTTGCAAGATTTTCTGGTAATGGAACCTTATGAACATTGTGTCGATGATGTAATAGAGATTATAGGTGTAAAAAACAATCCAAAAACATCCTGGGGGGTAGATTACAATGCTAATAGTATGACTAGTAGTAGCTGCTACTGCTGCTGCTGCTAAGTCGCTTCAGTCGTGTCCAACTCTGTGCGACCCCATAGATGGCAGCCCACCAGGCTCCCTGATCCCTGGGATTCTCCAGGCAAGAACACTGGAGTGGGTTGCCATTTCCTTCTCCAGTGCATGAAAGTGAAAAGTGAAAGTGAAGTCGCTCGGTTGTGTCCAATTCTTAGCAACCCCATGGACTGCAGCCTACCAGGCTCCTCCATCCATGGGATTTTCCAGGCAAGAGTACTAGCTAACACTTACTAAATATTTACTACAGGTCAGCCATTTTCTAAGCATTTTACATAGACTGGCTAATTTGATCATTGTAAATTCCTATGAGAAGTTGTCTTTCCAGAGGGTAAGTAGTGTTTACAGAATTTGAATATGGACAGTCTAGTCACAGGATCCATACTCTTCATGTCCTCTTCTGTATGAAAACATTTACTATTTAAGCAATTGATGTAGATTTTCTTATTTATGCTCCAGCAACTCTATGTGTTAGGTACTATTTTATCTATGTTTTACCAGCTAGGAACTTCTGATTAAGCAATTTGCTCAAGGACCACTGGACCAATATATAGTATCTTAGGAACTTACAGGATTACTATGAGAACACATGGTCTTTGGGCACAAATGTGGACAGACAGACCAGGCATCTACCACTAAGTAGCTGGACCTTAGATTTTTAACTGAGAGGTTTGATTTAAACTCTTTATTGTTCTTCCTCCTCTCATCATCTCACAATTTTAATACAATGATCTGACTTGAATTCTTTTTCCAAGGTAGTTTGAAAATAATTTTAACAAGTACCAGTCTGTGTAAAAATTATAAAGTTGAAAGATAATTGCACTAGTAAGAATTTATAGGCTTATTTGTATAAATATTCTAAGTTCATTACTGTAAATTATAGATAGCTAAATAACAATGTTAGCTTAAAATATCAAGCATACATTGTTATTATATTGTATAATTATATATGTATAATTATTATATTGTATTATTATATTGTATATTATTATACATACAAGTTATTGAACTAATTGTCAGAATATAATGTCATTCTTAAACCATTTATCAGGGCAGGGATACAGGGAGCCAAGAGTTGGAAGAAGGAGGCAGATGGGAGCCTACCCTGACTAGCGGAGCAGGAGCTGGGACCCACAGTGCAGAGTTTGGTCTCTGGCTCCATAGCAACCTGTGATGAGCAGCAGCAGCATGAGGTAAAACCAGGTGATCACCAGCTGGCCCAAAGAAAGCTTGCAAGTCTTTTCCTTCAGCCCTTCCTGTCTCTTGGTTTATCCTCTGAATAACTAGAGGTATAAATATAAGGAAGCCATAAACACATTTTAAAGAATCAGTAATATCCATCCTTCTTCTTGATTTCTTTTATTCCTGAACAGCCCTGTGTTGGAACTGTCTTCTGTGAATAAAAAAACAGGAATTCTTTTCTTCCTTTATCTTCATTTTTAGATTTTTTTTATTGAAATATAGTTGATTTACAATATTATGTTTCAGGTGTACAGCAAAGTAATTCACTTATACATATATGTATTCATTTTTATATTCTTTTGCATTATGTTGTTATAATAGATTGAATATAGTTTCCTGTGCTATACGGTAGGTCCGAGTCCATCCATGTTGCTGCAAAAGGCATTATTTCATTTTTTATGACTGAATAGTATTCCATTGTATATATATCCCACATCTTCTTTAACCATTCATTTGTCAATGATACTTAAGCTGCTTCAAAGTAAGAATCCTTAGCTAGGGTTTTAAGATTCTAACTCAAAATGCTTTTATTTCCCTTATGTGAAATCAGACATCATCTTTCATACTGTTTTGTGTAGTTATGAGGATTCATCAACTGATTTATCCAGTATGCATGGACATAGACTAGCATGACTGTTAGTCAACCTCCTTCCCCCTCCACACATACACTCATCAGCGCTCCTTCCCACTTCCTTCCTCACTGCACCGAAGAGACAAGTGTTCCACCCACGTGTTGCCTTACTCAGCCTTCCCCAGCCTCCAGTTCCAGTCACCCAGTTCAAATTCCCAGCCGCACAATTTCTCATCATCTCTGCCCTTCCTCTTCTGCAGCTACCTATAGGTCTTTCTGGTCTGAGTGAAAATCTTGGGTCCATTTCTGTTTTTCCCTTTGACCTTGCCCCTATGCAGTCAACCATATGCATTGTCTGAGGGGAAGGATTACAAGAATACAGAGAACAAAAAATTATCCTGGTTTTGGAGTTTCAGAATTTGCCCCTGAACCTCATAGTTTAAATAATACACTTGAAATTATATTTTTTTAATTTATGAGTCCCAGGATTTTTTCTTCTCTCTCTCCAAAAAAAAAAAAAAAAAAAAAACCACAGAAATTTGATTTTATGTATAGAAAGTTGCACTTCATAAAGATTGAGTCGCAGATTGTATGTCTAGCACTAGATTGGAAGATAGGTAGCGGAAGAACCAGAATCCAATCTGGATAAGTAGGTGTGGTGTCCTTCTGAGAGAAGAAAATACTCTCAACTGTTGGTGTATGTCTGTTAGGAACTGGGGCAGACAAGGGGCTTCCCTGAGAGTTCAGTTGGTAAAGAATCTGCCTGTGATGCAGGAGACCTGGGTTTGATCCCTGGGTTGGGAAGATCCCCTGGAGAAGGCAAAGGCTACCCACACCAGTATTCTGGTCTAGAGAATTCCATGGATTGTATAGTCCATGGGGTCGCAAAAAGTCGGACACGACTTAGCGACTTTCACTTTCACAGCTGGGAAAGTAGAAAGGAGGCATGACAGAAATTACAGGTGGGTTTAGTGAGAACCACAGGGAATGGCTACCTACTCCAGTATTCTTGCCTGGAGAATCCCATGGAAAGAGGAACCTGGCAGGCTACAGTCCTTGAGGTCACAAAGAGTCGGACCTGACTGAATAATAACACCTTCACTTTTCACTAGGGTAAAAGGACCTCAGCCAGTGCACACACCCAGTGGCAGCACCTGCGTGGTAAAGCAGCATCCGAGAAGGTGGCAGGCTATTTCTTGGCAGAGAAGACTTAAGTCAACCCACAGAGATTTCTTCAGCTCTGGGGAGCATGTGAAAGCTTCCAAAAGTGTTTCTTGATCTTGAGAGACTTAGCGACTAAATAGCCAACAGCAGCAGTTCAGTTCAGTTCAGTTCAGTCGCTCAATCGTGTCTGACTCTTTGTGACCCCATGAACTGCAGCACACCAGGCCTCCTTGTCCATCACTGACTCCCAGAATTTACTCAAACTTATGTCCACTGAGTCGGGATGCCATCCGACCATCTCATCCTCTGTCGTCCCCTTCTCCTCCCGCCTTCAATCTTTCACCTACCGACCGGGGGAGTTCATCTGTTAGTGTCCTTTCTTTTTGCCTTTTCATACTGTCCATGGGGTTCTCAAGGCAAGAATACTGAAGTGGTTTGCCATTCCCTTCTCCAGTGGACCACATTCTGTCAGAACTCTCCACCATGACCCGTCTGTCTTGGGTGGCCCTCCATGGCATGGCTCATAGTTTCACTGAGTTAGATAAGGCTGTGGTCCATGTGATCAGATTGGTTAGTTTTCTGTGATTGTGGTTTTCAGTCTGTAAGCCTCTCTAGATTTGCTAAAATGAATTGGAAGTTTCATCACAATGAATTGAAAAATGGATATATTGACTGAGAATAACATCAGTTTGAATTCTAATATGTCACAGATAAAAATATTTAGTATTCTCAATAGCTGAAAGATGGAAACAACCCAAGTGTCCACAAATGGATAAACAAAATGTGATAAATATACACAGTAGAAGATTATTCAGCTTTAAAAAGAAGGAATTTTTGACACATGCCACATAGAGGAACCTTAAGGGCATTATGCTAAAAGAAATAAGCCAGTCACAAAAGGAAAAATGCTGTATCATTCCATTTATATGAATAGTCAGAATAGTCAGATGTATAGAGATAAAAAGCAAGCTGGTAGTTGCCAGGACCTAGGAGAACAGGAAAGGGGAACTGTTGTTTAATGGGTACGGAATTCCAGTTTTCCAAGATGACAAGAGTTCTATGGTTGAATCATGGTGATGGTAATCCAACAAAGTGAGTGTACTTAATATCACTGAACAGTGCACTTAAAAGTAGTTAAGATGATACTTTTTCTATCATGTTTATTTTACTACAATTTTAAAAAATTTAAGATTAAAACAAAAACAAAACATATCTTATAGAAAGACAAGGAACTTCTGTTTGTCTCTATGCACACAACTCCTTCACAGAAATCTTCAAAATATATGCTTCTCTAGTTTATGTGACTACCAGGGCTTTATAACTTCCAACTTCACATCAGAGTCTCTTGAATTCAAATCCAATGTTCTCTCCATTAACTCTGATTAATGTACACTTGAGAATATGTAAAGGAAGTAACATATACACAGTCATACAAATACAAGTATGGTGTGTGTGGTTTTTATTAGGGGACAAAGTGATAAATGCATTTTGCTGAGCATTTTAGTGTTATCTTGGGTTTGTGAATTTTAAACCAATTTATTTTTAAACAAAAAGTATTTCAGAATGTCTTTGATGACCAATCATTTCAAGTGTTCTTATAGACTTTGTTCTTGGAAATGGTAAATCAGATTTACTAAGTATTTAAATACTAAATGGTTCATTTCATTGTCTCTAAACAAAGAAAAATTTATCCCTGCCTCCTCCACTAAAAGTGTGTCTGAATTTCATTGCTACCCACTTTTATTGAAGTCCAATAAAAAAATCTACTTATTGCATATATATGAAATGGGAAATAACTGTCATTAAAATTGAAAATTATTTTTATATTTATACAATATTTAGACATCATTAAAAAGAACACAATTTCTAACAAAAAGCTTACATTGCAAATGGTAAAAAGAACAAATATATACTTGTGATTGTATGTTTAAGAGCTTATTACACTTTGTATTTATCTCATTTTATTTTGTTGTGGATTTAAAAAGAAATAGTATTCTTTGTTTCTCACCATTATACTTGGAAAGGAAGCAGCATTTTATGATGAAGAGCACTGGCATTGGACTTGGACATCCAAGCTTTTCTGCTGTGCCATTTCAGTGCATTATCTCCTTTGAGCTCCTTTTTGCCCACAATGAAGTAAAGAGAGAGTAGTTGGACTTGAATATCTTTCCATCTTTTATATTCTAACACCTTGTGCTTCTGAGGGGCTTCCCATGTGGCTCAGTGGTAAAGAATTCACCTGCAATGCAGGAGACACGGGTTTGATCCCCAGGTTGGGAAGATCCCCTGGAGAAGGAAATGGCAACCCACTCCAGTATTCTTGCCTGGAGAATCTCATGGACAGAGGAGTCTGGGAGGCTATAGTCCATGGGGTCACAAAGAGTCAACTCGACTGAGCTACTAAACAACAACATGCTTCTGAGACTCTGATGGGCACATCAACAGCCTGGGCTGCATCCAGAGCTCAGCATAAGGTAAACTTGTGCTCTCTCCCTTGACCAAATTGGACTAAATCAGTTCAACTCAATTTATAATTATTGATGTCCTTCATTACTGAGGATGATTGTAATGAGAGGTATGATTTATTCAGTACTCACTATGTGCCAGGCTTCCCTGGTGGCTTAGAGGATAAAGTGTCTGCCCATAATGCGGAAGACCCAGGTTCGATCTCTGGGTTGGGAAGATCCCCTGGAGAAGGAAATGGCAACACACTCCAGTACTCTTGCCTGGAAAATCTCATGGACAGAGGAGCCTGATAGGCTATAGTCCATGGGGTCGCAGAGAGTCAGACACGACTGAGTGACTTCACTTCACTTCACTTCACGTGCCAGGTTCCGACTGTTATAGGTTGTTCTCCCAACAGCCCGTTTCTCTACCCCACCACATATCCACGCTCTTTGTGATATGACTTTGGAGCTCTGGTCACAAAGTGGAGTCTATCTCCTCCCCCTCGGAATCTGGGTTTGCTTTGTGACGTACTTTACCCCACAGACTGAGAGAGGCATAATGACGCTCCAGCTCTGAGCCTCGACTTCTATGCTTACTCTTGGATCTCCACTGCCACCAGGAGAACAAGCCCAGGTTACCGGCCAGAAGATGAATGAACACGTGAAGCGGAGAGCTGTCCTAGTCAAGGCTCAAAATGTGAGATAGGCCAGCTGTTATTAGCAGCGTCTCCTAACTCACCCATGGCTCACCACGGATGCAGGAGTGAGCCTTGAGGAGTCTGGCTCTCCACAACCACTATGCTGAAATAATAGTAGGTTATTGCTTTCAGGCACCAATTTTTGGTGTGGTCTGTCTTACAGCATCACTGTGACAATAGATAATTTACTCTGTTGCAAACACTTCATACTGTTTTCTCATTTACTCCTCACAACAGCTTTATATGAGAGAGATAAGGAAACTTAGGCACAGATGGTTTAATTTGCCCAAGATCACAAAACAACTATAGTTAACATATTATAAGACATCACCAATTGCAAGAGGCACCATTATTTTATATTCCACTAAGAAACATGGAGTACAATTTGAAATAAGACACATTCTAGTTTCTAAGATGTCAAAACATGAACAAAGTTTTCATGGTTTCATGCTTTGGCGGTTTCTAAGAGAGAAGAATGAGCAGATGAAACACAGAGGAGTTGAGGGCACTGAAACTGCTCTAGAAAATGTACACCACCAAGAATAAACACTAATGTAGGTTATGGTATTCAGGTGATTATTATGTGACAGTGTAGGCTTATCTCTTGCAACAAATGTACCACTCTGGTGGGGGGTGATGAGGTAGAGGCCTTGCATGTGTAGGGGGAGGGGGCGTGTGGGAACTTTCTGTACCTTCCCCTCAATTTTTTTGTGACCCTAAAATTGCTCTGAAAATTAATCTATTTAAAAAAAAAAAATGAAAAAGCAGGAATCCATCTTAGAACTGATAAAATAAGGAAATGGTGGGACCAAGTATTGGGGCTGGCCATTTTACTTACTTGAAATAATGTAAGGCACTTGAGTATTCAACTGGTAATTTGTACAAGGTAGCCCACATTTTTGTAGCTCTCTAGAATGGCAGATGTTATGTAAGGAGCCTGAGCCTCTGAAAAATCCTTTATTAGTGCTCTGGAATTTAAATCTTTTCTCTGCCCAGTTCTGTGAACTATATTATGATCCTTTTGCTCCAACCAGGACTTCTATTCTTTGCTGTATACTTCATTGCTTGCATTATTTCATTAACATTTCTTCCTTCTAAAGCCCTCTCTGGTTGGTCTTCTAAAAATTTCTCCAATTTATCTATGTCTCTTAAAAGAAATTAGATGCTAACTTACTAAATATAATATTAATGAGACCTAATCACTAGTGCTGAATTAGATTAATTACCTTGCTTGTTTGGAATGTGACATTCATCAATCAATTAATATTCCACATATGTGTCATTGCCCCTCTGTATTCCCTAAAATAGATTAGCCTGACCATGGTTTCTAGAGATAGAGAGACCCAGATCAGATATTGCTTCTTTCTGCCACTCGCTATTTATATAACCTTGAACAAGATATTTAACATCTTAAGATCAGTGTCTTCATATAAAAATGTATACAAACACATTGCAGCCTGTATCATTCAGGTTTTGTTCAAAGAAGCAGAATTACCAGAGGGAGATAGAGATAGAGCTGTAGATATAGATGTACAGATAAACAAATGATTTATTTCAGAGATTTGATCTTATACAGTTGTGGGAGCTGATTAGACTATCTAAGTGGGTCTGATGCTTTTGTGCCTGCTGTTGTAGCCCAAAGTCTGCAAGGTCAGCCGTTTAGAAGAGGAGATAAGCATGACATTGGGAAATAAGGACATATAGGAACCATTGAGGCTGAGGGAAATCCACGAGACCTTCTGGACCCAACATTCGTCTTTCACTGTCTCCAAGCCTCCAGCATCAATGATAGGAATATCCTGCTGGATAAGCCACCTCTTTTATCACTTTTTAAAATGCTGCCTCAATATTTCGCTGGCTATATATGATACATATTCTTTCTCCATTCATCCGCTGATGGACACATATGTCAGGGACTGTCTGTCCTTCCATGAAGAGTTAAGCTGTTGCTAGCACTGCCTCCTTGCCGGGGGCAGCAGGGGCTTCCCAGCTGACTCAGTGGTAAAGAACTCACCTGCCAATGCAGGGAATGGGGGGCCTGATCCCTGGCTGGGAAAGATCCCCTGGAGAAGGAAATGGCAACCCACTCCAGTATCCTTGCCTAGGTAATCCCATGGACACAGGAGCCTGGTGGGCTACAGTCCATGGGATCCAAAAAGAGTCCAACATGACTTTGAGACTAAACAACAACAAAGAACAAGCTCCCACTGCCAAACCAATGAAATAATGACCACCAAAATACTCTGATTTCCCACCATTCTGACTCATACAAAATAGAGATAAGAAAGCGCAGGACTGGAAGTCACACTGTCATATGAGTGTGTAGCATTACAACTGCCCCTGAAGAATGTGAGGGTATTTAAACTGTTCTCTGCACAAAAAACTTGCTATCCTACACCTCGTAGATGAAAGAACTTACAGAGTTTCTCCCAAATGTGTCATATTACCCATACATACAAGCCAAGAAGCTGAAAGAAATTTTCAACACTTGAGCTAAGTATACACCTATCAGCAAAACTGAAGGAAGTGATAAGGCAGTTGTTAGAGGTTCTGCAAATTTGACCTATTCCCACATCAAGGAATAAACCCATGTAACCTCAGCAATGTGCATGACCTACAACAGTACTGGATTTAGTGTTGCCAGATTTAGCAAGTAAAATACAGAGTGCCCAGTTGAATTTTAGTTCAGATAAATAGCAAATAATAGCGAATTTTTTAGTTATAAATATGTGCCAAATATTACATACAAATCCCTTTTTAATATAAATATATTCCATGCAGCATGGGGACATATTTATACTAAAATTATTTCTGTTCATCTGAAATTCAAACTTAAATTGGCATCCTCTATTTTACAGGTAACTCTACCTGTGCTGGCTACCAGAGTATAAAAATATGATTGCTACTATACTTTTACCTTCCAAATTACACACAAAAATTCTCTTTTGGCAAATCAAAACCAAAATAAGCACATCACTTCAAACCGATTAGGATGTCCACCATCAAGAGGACAGAAAACAACAAATATTGGTAATGATAGAGAGAAATTGGAATCCTCAAACTCTGCTGCTGCTGCCGTTGCTAAGTCGCTTCAGTCGTGTCCAACTCTGTGCAACCCCATGGACGGCAGCCCACCAGGCTCCGCCGTCCCTGGGATTCTCCAGGCAAGAACACTGAAGTGGGTTGCCATTGCCTTCTCCAATGCATAAAAGTGAAAAGTGAAAGTAAAGTCGCTCAGACATGCTGACTCTTTGCAACCCCATGGACTGCAGCCCACCAGGCTCCTCCGTCCATGGGATTTTCCAGGCAAGAATACTGGAGTGGGGTGCCATTGCCTTCTCTGCAAACTCTGCTAGGAATGTAAAATGGTACAAACTACTACAGAAGCAGTACAAAGATTCCTCAAAAAAATTAAAAATAGAACTACCACATGATCTAGCAATCCCACTTTTGGATATATAACAAAAAAAATCAAAAGCAAGTTCTCAAAGAAATGTTTGCACATTTGTGTTTGTTGCACCACTACTCACAAGAGCCAAGAGGCAGACAAGCAACTCAAATATCCTTTGATATATGAGTGGATAACGTGTCTTATATACACACAATGGAATATTATGCAGCCTTTAAAAGGAGATTCTATCACATAATACAACATGGATAAACCTTGAGGACATTAAGCTATGTGATATACTCTGGTCACAGAAGAACAAATACTGTATGAGTGCACTCATATGAGACGTCTAAAGTAGTCAAAGTTATATAAATAGAAAGTAGAAAAGTAATTGCCAAGGACTGGGGGAGGGGAGGAGGGTTAGTGTTTAAAAGGAATTAAAAGGAATAGAATTTCAGTTTCACAAGATGAGGAAGTTCTAGAGAGCTGTTGTACAAGATGAATGTACAGACATTCCCCAACTTAATGATGGTTTGACTTGTGATTTCTCAACTTTATGACGGTGCCAAAGTGATATGCATCCAACAGAAATCATACTTCGAATTTGGACTTTGATCTTTCCCCTGGACTGGCAATATGCACTACTTTCCTATCTCACAATGCCCCACAGCAGCAACCACTGGATCATGAGAATAAACAACCAATACACTTACAACCATACTATATCCATACGATCATTGTTTTCTACTTTCAGTACAATAATAGTTTCCATAAAGTACATAAGCTATTCAACACATTATTATTATAAAATAGGTTTTGTGTTAGATGATTTTGTCCAACTATAGTCTAAGATAAGTATCTGAGCACTTTAAAAGCAGAATAGGCTAAGCTAATAACAGAATGTTCATTAGGTTAGGTGTATTACATGCATTTTCAACTTACAGTAGGGTTTACGAGGATGTCAAGCCCATCGTAAGTGGAGGAAGATCTGTACTTACCACTGCTGAACTGTACAGTTAAAAAAAGCTTAAGGTGGGCAGTGCACTCGGAGGTCTGTCTCTTGCTTCATATCTTACTTCAACAGTGCTTGGTCAGAACAGACCCAGGGACACCCCTTGCTCCAGCCTCCGACCACCCTCCAACTTTTTTCTAGCCTTTGGAACCTTTGGAATCAGCCACTCAGCTGTCCAAGATCACTGGGACCAGCCAACACCATTTTTTGAGTTTAACTCCTTATTCCTGATCAGCCATGAGCTCCCAAATTCATCAGAATTATTCCACCGAGGTGAGGCCACTGTCAACATTCATTTGAGGGCCTCCTACACCTACCTCTCTCTGGGCTTCTATTTCAATCACAACGACATGACTCTGGAGGGTATGGACCACTTTTTTGCACAAATTGGCCAAGGAGAAGTTCAAGGGCATGGAGCTTCTCTTGAAAATACAAGACCAGCGCAGCAGCTGTGCCCTCTTTCTGGACATGCAAAAGCCATCTCAAGATAAGTGGGGTAAAACCCAGTACACTATGGAAGCCATTCTTCTCACAGAGAAGACCCCGAACCAGGCCTTTTGAATCTGCTTGGCCTATGCTCTGCCCGCACAGACCCCCACCTCTGTGACTTCCTAGAGAGCTACTTCTAGACAAGGAGGTGAAATTGATGAGCAACCACTTGACCAACCTCCACAGGCTGGCTGCTCCCCAGGCTGGACTGGGTGAATATGTCCTTAAAAGCACCCTCAAGCATGACCAGGGGCCCCTAGGGCCCAGTGGCCTTCGAGGAGCCCCACTAACATCAGAGCTTGTGCCTAAACCCCTCTCTGCAGCCACTGGGCAGCTTTTTAACACACTGAAAACCTCTCTCAGGCCTTGGAGCAAATGGAAACAATAAAGCTTTTTTGCAGCAAAAAAAAAAAAAAGTTTAAGATGGTTAATTTAATGTTATGTATTTATACTCACAATTAAAGATAAGATAAAATTAAAATGTAAATCTATTATGACCCATGCAGGGCCACATACCAGAAAGGAAATTCTGGAAACATAGCTCCAACTTAGCCAATTTAACACAAAACAAATTCTCCACACAATGTGCTCTTACATTTGGAAAATTGAATTAGATAATGCGTTTGAAACCACTTTGTAGGTATATGTTAGTACCTAATCTTTATTGTAGAGTTTGCACATTTTCTTATACAGCAATTTTCTGGCCTCATATTGTTGCTATGTCACATATTATTCTCATTTGAAAACCCCTCGTCAGTTCTTTCCAATAGCACAATTTTAAGCTCACCTTCCTCTCCTAGGACAGAATGCTGTCCACCACCAAACTTAGTAAAAAGATGTGACTGAGCAAAACTATGTGTTCTGGAACAAATTGTTCTGTGACTGAGAAAGTCACTATGAGACTCCATGGGTGGAATAGGAAGCCCTGTCCTATGAGAATAGGAAAATGAATTTTCTGTTGTTTGTCACCTCAGAAGAGCATTAGATGTCAAAGGATCCCAGATACTAAGAAACAAAGATGCCTATACCAGAAATAGAATGTGAGAGAATATCAGAGAAGTCAACAGGCCCTTCACAATGTGTCTGCAGTGCAAGCCATCAGTGGAAATTATGAGGCCAAGAGAAAGGAAAGGGGCTGATATAGGAGAACCATGGCCTGGGGATGAGAGTGTTATGGTCAGGCATGTACAGCTCCAAGCACTCTACCCAGTGCTCTGTGGTGACCTAAATGCAAAGAAAATTCAAGAAGGAGGGGCTATAAGTATTAATATATGTATAGCTGATTCACTTTGCTGTACAATAGAAACTAACAGCAACTAAATTTCAACAAAAATTAATTTAAAAATAAAATTACCTTTCTCTATTAAATAATGGCAATAGCCATTCCTTTTAAAACATTGTCACAATGTAGCCTTTCAATTAAAAAATAATAATAGCACTTGCCACACACACACACAAACATACACATACATTGAAAACATTATGGAAAAATTATACACCAAATGATTAAAATGATTGTGTGAAGATATTGGGGATACTCAGCTCAACTTTTATATATTTCTGTATTGTTTGAAGTTTTTATAACAATTATGTATTGCTATTGTAGTTGGAAAAATAAAGATTTATAGAATCTTTTTGTAAAAGAAGACACAACTACCTTACAAAATTGGCAAGTATACCATCACAGATTTTAAAATATCTCTTTCAATGATTGATTGTAAAGAGAATCAGGATTTGTCACCTCAAAATATGACACTTTGACATAAGAATTATTTTGTTCTGAAGGCTTTTGAGTTTCTTCAATAGCTCGTATGTCTAAAAGCAGAGCTTCCCAAAAGAGCTCAAGTGTCATAAACACCCTTGAAGTGACTTAGCTACAGTAGCAGTAGCAGAGTAACTCTTAGTCCTCTCTCCTTAGAGAGAAAAAGTGATGACCACACCCAGACTGACATGTTACAAGCTGTCATATTTCTATTCATGGTCCAGGGCCCATTTATCCTGCCAAAAAATCATTTGCCTTTCCATAAGTGCCCTTTTCCCCCCTTTCTTTTCCCCTACTAAGTTAGGTACATAGACCCCAGACTTTAATCCCCCTTTGAAGTTATTCATCTCTGGAAGCTCCCAAATATATGTATAATGTAGTGGTGCATGCTCACTCATGCCCAACTCTTTGTGACCCCACGGATGAGAGCCCACCAGGCTTCTCTGTCCATGGGATTCTCCAGGCAAGAATCCTGGAATGGGTTGCTATTTCCTCCTCCAGAGGATCTTCCCAACCCAAGGGTCAACTGTCATCTCTTGTGTCTTCTGCATTCGCAGGTGGATTCTTTACCATTGAGCTACCAGGGAACATGTATAATGCACATGTCAATTAGTTTCTTTTTCTCTTGTTAATCTGTGTTTTGTTAGTCTAATTTACAGAGCCCCAGCCAAGGAACCAAGATGGGTAGAAGGAAAGACTATGTCCTCCCCCACAATACCTAAAGTAGGCAAAACAAAACAGAACAAAATAAAAAATTGCATGAGTAGAGGACATTTAAACAACACAATTAGCAAGCTGGATCTCATGGATACATGTAAAACTTTGTACTTAACAATTGGAGAAGACATGAAATGCTTATACAAATTCCCAGGTACCAAATCATAAAAACAAATATGAAATATTGCTTAATGAACAACACCATACAAGATGCATTAGTTGACAAGAATGTAATTAAGATAAAACCCACAATAAGAAAAAGAAATAAAAATGGAAATGAATAAATATTTAAACATACTGCTTCCAATGATCAAAAAGTTGAAGTATATAGCTAAAGTGGTTTTTAGAGGAAATTTATAGCCCAACTGCAAGTCTCTTAGAAAAACAAAGAACTTGAAAAGTAGGTATTAAGCATCTAAAATAAGAAAGGAAAGACAGACTATAATAAACCCAAAAGAATTTTTTAAAAAAGAAAATATGCTGTACACCTGAAACTAACACAATGTTTTAAATCAACTATATGCCAAAAAAAAAGTTAAAAAGAAAATATCAAATATAGCAGAAGAAATTAGTAAAATAGAAAAATATATAATAGTGGCAATCAACTCAGCTGAAAGTAAGCTACATCTAAAGATTAATTAAAAGGATAAACCACTGGAAAGATTGTCCAGGAAAAAGAGAAAGGATAAATAATTCTAGAAATTTAAACGGGGACACAACCACAGATGCATTATGGATGAAAACACCACAAGGTTTTAAAAACTCTTGACCAACAAATTTTAAGACTTAAGTGAGAAGATACATTTTAGAAAATATTGAATTATCAGACAGAGCTGAGTGAAAATGAAATAGAAGATCTAAATGATCCTAAATTCAATTAATAAAATCACCCATTTAAAATCTTCTCACAAAGAAGTACTATGTCAGTTTTACAGTAATCATCTATCAAATTTTTACTTCAATCTGTTATGCCCAGAGTCTGAGTCCCCAAAACTGAGAGAATAAGACATCCACAGCAATGCAAAAGCATGAAGGGGTTTTATTTCTAGCTCGAGCTAGGGCTCCCGCCACATCCAACGCAGTGGAGTGGAGCAAGAGCCCCGAGCCCAGATTTACAGCAGTGTTTATAGGTTTTAGAACAAAGACAAAGAGTTGGCAAGGGCTGATTGGCTGCAGGAGTTTCCTAGTATTTACTAATTGGCTAATCTTTATTGGCTGCAGGGGTTTCCTGGTATTTACTAATTGGCTATTGGCTGCAGGGGGATGTCTTTTACGTCCTGATAAACTCAAACCAGGTTATGGGGAGTATGCTGATTAGACAAGTCCTGGCATCCGCGGGGATGACCTCACTGGGCAATGACTCAGCTTTTCCTGTGAGTCCTACCTTAGTCCCTGAAGCCTATCATGGCGTTTGTTAGGTCCCAACAAATCTTACACAAAATCTGTGAAAGAACGAAAGAAGTGGGAGCAATTTCCAAATCATTTTGTGAGGCTAAATGACTGACACAAATACTAGGCATAGACAATTCAAGAAAGGTAAATAATAGACAAGTCTCACACATGAACACATATGCAAAAGCCCAAACAAAATGATGGCAAATCAAATACAGCAATGAATTTTTTTTAAAAAAAAGACATCATTGTTGCAGGAAGGCAGACCCATTCCAGGGCCCGAAACTAGGCTCTTGTCTAACACTCGGAAATGAATTGTCTGAGGAGACACATGTGTTGACAAAGCAAGAGATTTTATTGGGAAAGGGCACCCAGGGGAGAGCAGTAGCGTAAGGGAACCCAGGAGAACTGCTCTGCCACGTGGCTACCAGTCTCAGGTTTTATGGTGATGGGATTAGTTTCCGGGTGGCCAATCATTCTAATTCAGAGTCTTTCCTGGTGGCGCACGCATCAGCCAAGATGGATGCTAGCGAGAGGGATTCCGGGAAGTGGACGGACACGCGGTGTCTCCTTTTGACCTTTTCTGAGCTCTTCCGGTTGCTGGTGGCTTATTAGTTCTGTATTCCTTATCAGGATCTCCTGTCATAAAACAACCCGTGCAAATGGTTACTATAGTGCCTGGTCAGAGTGGGCGGTTTCAATCAGTGTGCTTCCCCTAACATCATGACCAAGGTGGGTTTCTTTTGGACAAGAGTTCGGTTGAATTTCAGAAAATCTTGTCAGGAATTATTTCTGATGAGATGGCAGGCTGGGCAGGTAGGCAGGTAACAAGGGTCACCAACTGATGCTTCCTCTGAAACCAACTGAAAATGCAAGATAACAGATTGTTAAAATCATCTTCCAAGCCTCAAAGGACTAGATGGAAAGTAAGTAACACTCTGACCAGAAACTAAGAGAAGGTGGACACCCACTGAGCAATGTAACTTGAGCTAGCCTTACATCTGAGAGCATTCACTTAATCCTAGAAAATGAATCCTTGATTTATCACAGCCTTGCAAGTGTAGGAAAAAAGTAAAGTAAGGAGAATGGTAAGAAATACTCTCTCTCAAAGCTGGAAGCCCAAAAGGCCTCATCTTGAAGGATAAGCTAGAAATAAAACTTTCATTCCATATCTTTAGGGATCTACAAGAAAAACTGCCTGTCTGAAGTCTACCTCTAAAGGAGAAACACACTCCTGACAGGTTTAACCATAACCAGTTCTTACATTGGTCTGCATCCCAAGGTGTTTATAAATGGGCAGTCCAAAAATCCTCAAACAGAGAATTTTACTTGTTTATTTTACTTATTTATTATTTTAAGATTTTTTTTTGAAGTGGACCATTTTAAAAGTCTTTATTGAATTTGTTACAATATTTCTTCTGTTGTTTATGTTCAGTTGTTTGTTTGTTTGTTTGTTTTTGCCACAAGGCATATGGAATCTTAGCTCTCAGACCAGGGGTTAAACCCCCACAACCACCACCCCACCCACATTGGAAGGCAAAGTCTCAATCTCTGGGAAGTCCCAAGAGTTTTGTTTAAAATCACCCTGGGAAAGGACAGAAAGGGGCTGACATGCTGTTGGAGGGAAAGGACTTCATGGTGATGTCCATAATCAAAGGCTAGAAGGGAAATCTGGAAGGAGAAGAAAAAATTTACATGAGCCAGAGATAAAAGAGGAAGAATCCGAAAGGGAGAGTTTGAAAGGTGAAATCTACAAGCGTCTAAGATAGAAGTGTAACAGCAATAGATGGGAGTTGGAAAAGGGGGGTTATTAACTATTGTTGGAGATAAGTGCTATAGAAAAGAAAATCACAGACTAAGAATTTTAATACAACATGAAACTACACTTAAGAATTCTATTACTAGAAGGAAGAAGAGATTTCATCATCCTGCGACTAGAGACTACCACATACCTGTAGCTCAACATATAAAAAAGGGTTTCATTTACATCTGAAAACCCCTTCCAACATTGCCCTAGGGTCAGCAGGGAGAGGAAGGGTCTCTTGCTGGTCAGACACAGCAAATGAGACACTTTGATGTCAAGCAAGGGAGACTTGGACTTTGAAAGGTCTTTATCTGCTAAAGTATTTATCTGGTAAAATATTTAGGCTTCCTAAGGAAAAACCCCATGAACAGAGAAGCCTGGTGGGCTACAATCCCTGGGGTCACAAAGAGTTGGACACAGCTGAGCATCAAGGGATCACAGTACTTGTGCAGAGATGTATAAAATCAAGGATTTTTTTGACAACTGAGGTCTTGCTTTGAACTGTTAGAGCATGCAGCAAGAATTCCTGTTGACTGTGGAGGGGGAGAGTTCCACATCATACACCCTCTCAGGATAAATGAACCCGCCAGTTTTTACTTGGATGTTTATCGGGCTATAAATCTGCCTTTCCAAAGCTTGTAATTGCTCATTATCTCTAAATGTCCCTTGAGGATGGTGAACACAGTCAAGCCAAGAAAGGAAGACCTTCCTACTGAAGGCCACAGAATAACCAAGTGGATTTCTAGTTTGCAGCAGTAACCCTGCCCATCATTTCCTGACTCTTTGAGACTATGTTGTGGCCTCCCCTCGGCCAGAGGCAAGGGCTGCAAGATGCTCGCCTTTTCCCATTTTAAATACGAGGCCAGCGTCAAGTGTTTAAAAACTCAGAGTCCTTTTCTGCTTTCCAAATCTTAAGTTCTATCTGTGATTTAAAGAAATTCACCTCTTTTTTTGCAGTCATTTTGACATAGTAAAGATTTCGAATTCACGGGTCTCTGGCTTACAGTGTTTGAGAGATTTATGAGATATATGGGTACACAGTCCATCCAGGTGTAAAACACTTTTATTCCAGAATTCCATAACACAGATCCAGTCCGCAACTGAAAAGACTCTGTTGCTGTGGAACACATGGCTGACTTCACAGGACACGTCTATGCAGAAAGGATCACACCCAGAACAAGGCTTTGTAAGTGACTCTTCCATGGTCTCCCCCTTGGCGAGAAACAGAATATGAGGTGGAAACTTGTATCTTTCAGGATGATTTCAGCAAGCTGAGTACCCCAGAAGAGAGAGTTGCAGCTCACACATCCATCCTGATCAGGGGGAATTTGCAGGCCACTTCCACATATATTCACTGACAAATGACTTGGTCTTTCTCAGTTTCCTTTCCCTACCTTGTCAGAGCACTGCGGGTAGGGAAAAAATTAGCTTGATATTTTATATATTTAGGATTTCACATACATACAGAAACCATATCCTATAATATGAGAACCTTGAGTGAAGTTTAAAATCCCCAGCAATAAACCTACTTCTAGGGCAAGTTATATTTTTATTGGTGTATAGTTGATTTATTAATACAATATCATATTAGTTTCAGGTGTACAGTAAAGTGAATCAATTATACATAACTGGTTCTTTTTAAGAAACCACTAAAAACCACTCTCTTTTAGACCCTTTTCCCATATAGATCAACACAGAGCATTGAGTAGAGTTCGCTGTTCTATAGAGTAGGTTTTTATAAGTTATTTATTTTATATACAGTACGGTATATATGTCAATCCCAGTCTCCCAATTTATCCCTCCCTCTCTCCCCTCTGGTAATCATAAATTTGTTTTCTGCATCTGTGATTCTATTTCTCTTTTATCAGTTCACTTCAATCACTCAGTCATGTCCGACTTTTTGCAACCCCATGGACTACAGCAGGGCAGGCTTCCCTGTCCATCACCAACTCCTGGAGCTTACTCAAACTCATGTCCATCTGATTGGTGATGCCATCCAACCATCTCATCCTCTGTCATCCCCTTGTCCTCCTGTCTCCAATCTTTCCCAGCATCACGTTCTTTTCAAATGAGTCAGTTCTTCTCATCAGATGGCCAAAGTATTGGAGTTTCAGCATCAGCATCAGTCCTTCCAAAGAACATTCAGGACTGATTTCCTTTAGGATTGACTGGTTGGACCTCCTTGCAGTCCAAGGGACTCTCAAGAGTCTTTTCCAACACCACAGTTCAAAAGCATCAATTCTTGGGCACGCAGCTTTCTTTAGGTCCAACTCTCACATCCATACATGACTACTGGAAAAACCATAGCTTTGACTAGACAGACCATTGTTGGCAAAGTAATATGTTGAATATGTTGTCTAGGTTGGTCATAGCTTTTCTTCCAAGAAGCAAGCATCTTTTAATTTCATGGCTGCAGTCACCATCTGTAGTGATTTTAGAGCCTAGGAAAATAAAGTCTGTCACTATTTCCATTGTTTCCCCATTTATTTGCCATGAAGTGATGGGACTGGATGCCATGATCTTCATCTTCTGAATGTTGAGCTTTAAGCCAGCTTTTTCACTCTCCTCTTTCACTTCCAGAGAAGGCAATGGCAACCCACTCCAGTACCCTTTCCTGGAAAATCCCATGGATGGAGGAACCTGGTAGGCTGCAGTCCATGGGGTCGTGAAGAGTCGGACATGACTGAGCGACTTCACTTTCACTTTTCACTTTCATGCATTGGAGAAGAAAATGGCAACCCACTCCCGTGTTCTTGCCTGGAGAATCCCCGGAAAGGAGGAGCCTTGTGGGCTGCCATCTATGGGGTTGCAAAGAGTCTATGGAAGCAACTTAGCAGCAGCAGCAGCTTTCACTTTCATCAAGATGCTCTTTAGTTCTTCACTTTTTGCCATAAGGGTAGTGTCATCTGCATATCTGCGGTTATTGACAGTTCTCCCGGCAATCTTGATTCCAGTTTGTGTTTCATACAGCCCAGCATTTATCATGATGTACTCTCAGTTCAGTTCAGTTGCTCAGTCGTGTCTGACTCTTTGCGACCCCATGAATTGCAGCACGCCAGGCCTGCCTGTCCATCACCAACTCCCAGAGTTCACTCAAACTCACATCCATCGAGTCGGTGATGCCATCCAGCCATCTCATCCTCTGTCGTCCCCTTTCCCCCCTGCCCCCAATCCCTCCCAGCATCAGAGTCTTTTCCAATGAGTCAACTCTTCACATGAGGTGGCCAAAGTATTGGAGTTTCAGCTTTAGCATCATTCCTTCCAAAGAACACCCAGAGCTGATTTCCTTTAGAATGGACTGGTTGGATCTCCTGGCAGTCCAAGGGACTCTCAAGAGTCTTCTCCAACACCACAGTTCAAAGGCATCAATTCTTCGGTGCTCAGCTTTCGTCACAGTCCAACTTTCATATCCATACATGACCACTGGAAAAACCATAGCCTTGACTACATGGACCTTTGTTGGCAGAGTAATGTCTCCGATTTTCAATATGCTATCTAGGTTTGTCATAACTTTTCTTCCAAGGAAAATGTGTCTTTTAATTTCATGGCTGCAGTCTCCATCTGTGGTGATTTTGGAGCCCCCAAAAATAAAGTCTGACACTGTTTCCACTGTTTCCCCATCTATTTCCCAAGGAGTGATGGGACCAGATGCCATGATCTTCATTTTCTGAATGTTGAGCTTTAAGCCAACTTTTTCACTCTCCTCTTTCACTTTCATCAAGAGGCTTTTTAGTTCCTCTTCACTTTCTGCCATAAGGGTGGTGTCATCTGCATATCTGAGGTTATTGATATTTCTCCTGGCAATCCGGATTCCAGCTTGTGCTTCTTCCAGCCCAGCATTTCTCATGATGTACTCTGCATAGAAGTTAAATAAGCAGGGTGACAATATACAGCCTTGATGTACTCCTTTTCCTATTTGGAACCAGTCTGTTGTTCCATGTCCAGTTCTAACTGTTGCTTCCTGACCTACATATAGGTTTCTCAAGAGGTAGATCAGGTGGTCTGGTATTCCCGTCTCTTTCAGAGTTTTCCACAGTTTGTTGTGATTCACACAGTCAAAGGCTTTGGCATAGTCAATAAAGCTGGAACTCTCTTGCTTTTTTTGATGATCCAACAGATGTTGGCAGTTTGATCTTTGGTTCCTCTGCCTTTTCTAAAAGCAGCTTGAACTCTGGAAGTTCACAGTTCATGTACTGCTGAAGCCTGGCTTGGAGAATTTTGAGCATTACTTTACTAGTGTATGAGATGAGTGCAGTTGTGCAGTAGTTTAAGCATTCTTTGGGATTGGAATGAAAACGGACCTTTTCCAGTTCTGTGGCCACTGCTAAGTTTTCCAAATTTGCTGGTATATTGAGCACAGCACTTTCACAGCATCATCTTTTAAGATTTGAAATAGATCAACTGGAATTCCATCACATTTACTAGCTTTGTTTATAGTGATGCTTCCTAAGGCCCACTTGACTTCGACTTCTAGGATGTCTGGCTCTAGGTGAGTGATCACACCATCGTGGCTATCTGGGTCATGAAGATCTTTTTTTTATAGTTCTTCTGTGTATTCTTGCCACTTCTTCTTAATATTTTCTGCTTCTGTTAAGTCCATACCATTTCTGTCCTTTATTGTGCCCATCTTTGGTATCTCCAATTTTCTTGAAGAGATTTCTAGTCTTTCCCATTCTATTGTTTTCCTCTAGTTCTTTGCATTAATCACTGAGGAATGTTTCCTTATCTCTCTATTCTTTGGAATTCTACATTCAAATGGGTATATCTTCCCTTCTTCTCCTTTGCCTTTTGAGTCTCTTCTTTTCTCATCTATTTGTAAGGCCTCCTCAGACAACAACCATTTTGCCTTTCCGCATTTCTTTTCCTTGGGGATGGTCTTGATCACTGTCTCTTGTCCAATGTCATGAAACTCCATCCATGGTTCTTCAGGCACTCTATCAGATCTGTTTTATAAATAATTTCATTTGTACCATTCTTTTTAGATTCCTAATCTAAGTGGTATCAAGTGATATTTGTCTTTCTTGATCTAACCTACTTCTTTCAGTATGATAATCTCTAGGTAGATCTATCCCTGTTGTAGAGCAAGTTATTTTTTATACTAATATCATTTGGAAAGTTCCAGCCAATCCACAGAGGAGATATAGAACAAGCAGGACATGCACGTAACCCCTAGGATAGAAAAATCATAGACGTTTTCTGAGTGAGTAGGTATCTCCCCTTGCGCCTGAACTGGCTTCCCTGCTTTATCAGTGTTATAAGTAGTAGAAATGGGACAGAGCACACAATGAGGTCATATTTTGGGGGGAAATAAAGCAGTCTGTTGTGTTCTATTATCCCCCAGTGAGTCACTTAGTGGAATAACCGGATGAGGACAAGGAGCAGGGAAGGAGACCTTGGGAAGTTTATCTGTGTACAGATAGAGTTTGTGGTCAGGGAGGACTACATGGCCTGCTGTGTGAACATAGCCTTTGAAGACTCGGGGTTCCAATTTGTAGACTGGGCATTTAGGTGTCAGAGAACAAAATAAAGGTAACAGCGTAGAAGGATGATATTCTGGGATGGAAGAGTATTTGAAGCTGGATCTCCTCAAGCTTGTCCCTTTTAAATACTACAGTTGGCTAATTGAAGAAATACAAGCTTCCTCAGTGTTATATAATTCTCATTATTTAAACTTTAATGCTGTGAACCTAATACCTTAAATGAGACATAACTGTACATGGTTATTTCTTAAAATCATAAAACTATAGTATTTAAATAGTCATTTCAAATTAGTTAAAAGATTGTCACTCTACTGGGCCAGAGTCTCCCATTTATTATTAGTATAGGCAATATCAAATAGGCACAGCTTCCATCTCTACATGAAAATACTAATACTAATCCTAAAAGTCTGATTTTCTTCAACACTTCTGTGCACGTGTGCCAAGTCGCTGCAGTCGTGTCGGACTCTATGCAACCCTATGGACTGTAGCACACCAGGCTCCTCTGTCCATGGGGTTCTCCAGGCAAGGGTACTGGAGTGAGTTGCCGTGCCTTCCTCGTCCCAATCCAGGGATCGAACCTGTGTCTCTTATGTCTCCTGCATTTGCAGAAGAGTTCAAGGGCTTCCCTGGTAGCTCAGACGGTAAAGCATCTGCCTGCAATGCGGGAGACCTGGGCTCAATTCCTGGGTTAGGAAGATCCCCTGGAGAAGGAAATGGCAACCTACTCCAGTACTCTTGCCTGGAAAATTTCATGGATGGAGGAGCCTGGTAGGTAGTCCATGGGATTGTAAAGAGTCAGACATGACTGAGTGACTTCACGGTTCTTTACCACTAGCAGCACCTGGGAACTCTAAATCTTCTCAAGGTGGAAAAACATTAGTTCACTACAGAAAACAGTGATCATACCAAGTAAAACAGTGATTACTGACATTACTAAAAGAGATTTATGCCAGAGGATGTTATTTGTTACTGATGGGATTTGCTAAGCACAATTTTTACTTGTTACATCAATGATTTCATAACTCTATGATTGGTTAGCTCACTTTCACAGATTCAAATAATATACATGATCTAATTCTTCAGTCTACCAACAGTTCCTGTATTTGAGTTGGTAAATTTCAAGTTAAGTAAAATGTCTGTCTTCTTTCAACCTAGAGACTTTGCACTTGATGGAATCCTAAGAAGTTGAACTTTAAATATTTTGGATCTGATGGCTCTTGCATTTTTTCATTCTTAGAACCAAAAAATTCTTTAAAGTTTTAATATACATATATTCCCTGGTAGCTCAGCTGGTAAAGAATCCGCCTCCAATGCAGGAGACCCTGGTTCCATTCCTGGGTGGGGAAGATCCCCTGAAGGGCTAGGCTACCCATTCTAGTATTCTTGGGCTTCCCTGGTGGCTCAGATGGTAAAGATTCCGCCTGCAATGCGGGAGACTTGGATTTGATCCCTGGGTTGGAAAGATCCCCTGGAGAAAGGAAAGGCAACCCACTCCAGTATTCTTTCTTGGAGAATCCCCTTGGACAGAGGAGCCTGGAGGGCTACAGTACATTTGGGTCACAAAGTATCAGACATGACTGAGCAACTAAGCATATTACTTGTACATTATATGATTATATATTATATATTGCTGATATAAACATATACATACACAATTTAATTTAAGTATTTCATGTCTGCTTTAGGGTCACAACTTTACTCATATTCCCTTTGATTCAGAAAATACATTTATCTGAAGCATTTGCATTTTTTGTAACGTTCTATCCTCTTGAAAAATATAACAAATTAGTCAATAACACCAACATGATTGAATAATAAGACTCAACACTTTAAGTTAAATTTTCTCTTTTGTACAAAATTATATACTAATGGTTTTTCAGATTTAATGGGTGTCAGTTGACCAGGGCCATTATCCTCTTTTTTGGTGCTCAAATTGTCTCAAGTACACTTTAAATTGGTTCCTGTGGTCTTTTGACATAACACCATTAATCTTTGAAGGCTTCCTAGCTTTCTGGCACAACTAGGTGTGCCAGCTTCTCACAGAACCCTCCAGCACAGATGTGGAATCAACCTTTTATTCCAAGAGGCTCCACCTTCCTTGGCACTAGAGCACATCACAGAATGACCTTGCTTCTGGGCCATGTCAGTGGACAGGGCTCAAAATGACATTGCCCCCACAGAATGGCATGAGTTCTTTTTTCCAGCTTTATGGAGGTGACCTGTTAACAAATTTCCAGTGCACAACTCAGTATTGTTAACTGTATCTAAACTGTACTCACCATGTCACACATTAGATCTCCAGAACTTATTCATATGAATAAGTTATTCAGATGTATAGGTTTATTTAGATGAATAAGTTCTGGAGATCTAATGTAATTGAAATTAATGTAACTGAGATCTAATGTAACTGAGTAACTGAAACTTCATAACCTTCAAACAATAATTTCCCCTTTTTTCCTTTCACCTCACTCCTGGCCACCATCATTCTACTCTCTACTTCCATGAAACTATTTTGGATGTCACAAGTAAGTCTGATTATGCAAGTATTTGTCTTTCTGTGTTGGACTTATTTGAACCTTATCCTCCAGGTTCATTGATGTTCATGCAAATGGCAGGATTTTCTACTTTTTTTAAGGCTGCATAATATTACATTGTATATGGAAAGGTTTATAGATATTTGCACTCCCATATTCATTGCCTAATGACACACAATAGCCAAGATATACAAACAAATGTCCACTGATGGATGAATGCATAAATAAAGTGAATAGTTTAAATAGGAAGTCTATGCCATTAGAAAGATTAATACAAATTCATGCCTTTCACTATGGATGAAAAGGACAGACTTTTGCAGACAGTTAAAAGTCTCTGCCACAGTCCTAGCATTTGAACAATTATGAGTGAAATCATAGCTACTATGTAGCTTTTCTCAAATTTAAAATAAATGATTCTTTAAGTGGGGAAACATTATATCCAAATATTGTTCTAACAGTATGAAAATAAAGGTAAGTAAATATTTCTGAATGTTGAGCTTTAAGCCAACTTTTTCACTCTCTTTCACTTTCATCAAGAGGCTTTTTAGCTCCTCTTCACTTTCTGCCATAAGGGTGGTGTCATCTGCATATCTGAGGTTATTGATATTTCTCCTGGCAATCTTGATTCCAGCTTGTGTTTCTTCCAGCCCAGCATTTCTCATGATGTACTCTGCATATAAGTTAAATAAGCAGGGTGACAATATACAGCCTTGACGTACACCTTTTCCTATTTGGAACCAGTCTGTTGTTCCATGTCCAGTTCTAACTGTTGCTTCCTGACCTGCATACAGATTTCTCAAGAGGCACGTTAGGTGGTCTGGTATTCCCATCTCTTTCAGAATTTTCCACAGTTTATTGTGATCCACACAGTCAAAGGTTTTGGCATAGTCAATAAAGCAGAAATAGATGTTTTTCTGGAACTCTCTTGCTTTTTCCATGATCCAGCGGATGTTGGCAATTTGATCTCTGGTTCCTCTGCCTTTTCTAAAACCGGCTTGAACATCAGGAAGTTCACGGTTCACGTATTGCTAAAGCCTGGCTTGGAGAATTTTGAGCATTACTTTACTAGCATGTGAAATGAGTGCAATTGTGCAGTAGTTTGAGCATTCTTTGGCATTGCCTTTCTTTGGGATTGGAATGAAAACTGACCTTTTCCAGTCCTGTGGCCACTGCTGAGTTTTCCAAATTTGTTGGCATATTGAGTGCAGCACTTTCACAGCATCATCTTTCAGGACTTGAAGTAGCTCAACTAGAATTCCATCACCTCCTTCATGGGAAATAGACGGGGAAACAGTGGAAACAGTGTCAGACTTTATTTTGGGGGGCTCCAAAATCACCGCAGATGGTAACTGCAGCCATGAAATTAAAAGACGCTTACTCCTTGGAAGAAAAGTTATGACCAACCTAGATAGCATATTCAAAAGCAGGGGCATTACTTTGCCGACTAAGGTCCGTCTAGTCAAGGATATGGTTTTTCCTGTGGTCATGTATGGATGTGAAACTTGGACTGTGAAGAAGGCTGAGCGCCGAAGAATTGATGCTTTTGAACTGTGGTGTTGGAGAAGACTCTTGAGAGTCCCTTGGACTACAAGGAGATCCAACCAATCCATTCTGAAGGAGATCAACCCTGGGATTTCTTTGGAGGGAATGATGATGAAGCTGAAGCTGAAACTCCAGTACTTTGGCCACCTCATGCAAAGAGCTGACTCATTGGAAAAGACTCTGATGCTGGGAGGGATTTGGGGCAGGAGGAGAAGGGGACGACCGAGGATGGGATGGCTGGATGGCATCACGGACTCGATGGACATGAGTCTGGGTGAACTCTGGGAGATGGTGATGGACAGGGAGGCCTGGCGTGCTGGGATTCATGGGGTCGAAAAGAGTCGGACACGACTGAGCGACTGAACTGAACTGAACTGAACTGAAATATTTCTGAAATGCTTTAATTTATATTTCTTTTACTAAACCACAGTCTATCTTTCTGAAATGTTTATTGAAATATCCCTTAGATAATGTTCAAACTTTTTTCACCTTAGTGGAAATTAACTATCAACTGCAGAGATTTGTCACAAAATGGATTGCTTTCATACCTATTGAAACCAGCAAAACTAAAAAATATTTTAAAATTTCATGTTGACTAAAACAATAATTTCTTTTAATTGGCTTTATATGGGTTATATAATGTCAATTATTTAGAAAACTTTTATGACCTATCATTTCCATGTAAATTAGGTGAGCCATTTCACAAACTAAATATATTATACAATTAAAAGAAGCAACAATGCCAAGATATGACAATGGAAATTGGTGACTGAGTACATCAATTCCCTAGGAGCCTTAAACATGCCATTTCAATCTAATTTCTGTTTCTGCAGCAACAAAAATAAGTCTAAAAAGGAGTAAATCAAGAAAGACTTAGGAATTTCCCTGGCTATCCAGTGTCTGGGACTCTGCACTCCCAAAGCAGGGGCCTGGGTTTGATCCCTGATCAGGGATCTAGATCCCATATGCCACGGTTAGGACCCGGCACAGCCAAATAAATAAATATTTTAAAAGAGAGAGAGAGAGAAGGCTTCAAGATTTAATCCAGTAATGTGGTAAACTAAATCAAGGCACTGATTCTTGACACCCTTCCCATAGATAGTTCAGTCCTGGTGGCTAACGGCTGTTTGACCAATAAAATATGAGGAAAGTGACAGTGTGCTGATTTGTAGACCTAGTAGAACCAGTTTCTACTTCCTGGTCTCTTAGAACTCTCATTTGTATAGCCTTTAGCTACCATGCAAGAAGCCTGATGCTGCTAATGGAAAAATTATGAAAGTAGGCCCTGAGGCCACATGGAGAGAGAAAATCAGCTGAGCCCAGACTTCCAGCTGTCCCTAACAAGGCACCAGATGTGAGTAAAACCCTCCTTGGACTGTCTTGTCCAGACCAGACTAGCCTCCAAGTGAGCCTAGTTGGGACCATACAGAGTAGAATTATTCAGCTGAACCCTGTCCAAACTCCTGATCCACCGATCATGAGCATAATAAACTGATTGTTTTTATAAACCACCAAGTTTGGAACATTTGTTACGCAGAAATAGATGAGGAGAAAAAGTAGATACAGTCTTAGGTATTTAAAATGGGAACTCTGCTGGTACTATGCAGGCTACATATCCTATAAAACCTCTTGTTGCAAATACTGGCTGAAACTTTTCCCAAAGTATTTTAAATGTGCAGCTAAGCTCACAAGAGAATAAGAACACATTCATAAGTGAAGGCGCCCACAATGAATCTGGACTAGTAAGTAACAGTAAAGTTGGCAACTGCCCAAGGAAAGTGGCTCTAAAAAGCAAGAAGCTTGGTTTTAAAGAAAGTTTTGGGCCATCACAAAATGGGAAATTAGAGTAGAGAGGCTGATTAAGCCAGGAGTCCAACAGGGTGTGCCTTGAACAAGAGACTGAATAGAAAAATGTCAGTCCTGCAAAGGAATATTATTGGGAAACTATTTTTGGCCTTCAGGGAAGGAAGAAACTAAGAAGATATTTATTCTGAGAATCTGTTAACAAAAGCAGTCCTCAAACGGATTTGGGATTCCAGTTCAAAACTACCACGTGTTCCAAAAGAGCTAAGAAATTAAAGTGGTCTGAAATTGGAAACACTCCTAGGTATCTAATTAAAATACAGGCTCGTCTCCTCTGAAGAATAGATTCCTGTCATGATCAAGTTTGAATTTCTATAGATAAAGAAAGTAATGGGCTTGGAGCTGACTTGTGCCAATGCACAAAAGCCAAGTGTGTGCGTTTCTTCCCAGCTCTGCATTCAACAGTACCAGGTTGATAGCCTGAAATTGGCTAGGGGTGTGGAGATTATTCATACCATAGAAATTAGCAAACACCACAAATTGGGACTTTTTTTTTTTTTTATAAGTGAGCCACTTCATCAGCACAAAACTAGATAAAGTCTCCATAAACATGAGTTATTAGAAATATCACAACAAACCAAAAACAGGAATCAGTAGAAAACAGCACAAGTCACCTCCTAAAAGCTTCATATGATTGAATTGTAAGATAGGAAATATAAAATAAGAGTCTTTCAGATGCTTACAAGAAAGAGATTCACAAACATAGGCAAAAAAATGAGAGATTATAAAAAGTGATTAACAGACTTTAAAAAGGTTTCAGATATCTTTGTAAAGTATATTTATTGTGATTACTAATCATTTTAGCATGATATAAAGATATAACTGACTTTTATAAATTAAACTGTTATCTTGAGAATTTGCTGAACTTATTTACTAGCTCTAGAAACTTCTTGATAGATTCCTTTGGACTTTGCACTTATAAGTTACCACCTACATGATTATGACATGAGACAAATTTCTTTTCTGATTTATATGCCTTTTACCTTTAGACTAATACTTTCAGTACAATGTTGAATCAAAATAGTAAGTAAATATTCTCATCTTATTCCCAGTCTTAAGATGCTGCATATGTGTATTTATTCTTTTACTATTAGTGATGTCAAGAGATTTTCCTGTAGATTGCCTCCTATCAGGCTGAGGAAGTTCATTCTAAATTTTCTGAGATAGTTTTAGCATGAAATGGTACGCTTTTCATTAAATTTTTCCCTATACCTAAGGACATGATTATACAGCTTTTCTCTTTTGTTAATATGATGAATTTAATCGATTTTTTTGGTGCTAAATCAGTCATGTACTCTTGGGTCATGCTATCTGTACTTTTATATATTGTTAGATTCAATTTGCTAGTAATTTGTTGAGGATTTTCCTGTCTTTGTACATGATGGGTGTGCTTAGCTGCTCAGTTGTGTCTGGCTCCTTGCCACCCTCTAGAGTGTAGCCCGCCAGTTTCCTCTGTCCATGGGGATTCTCCAGGCAAGAATACTGAAATGGGTTGCCATTTCCTCCTCCAGGGGTACATGATAAATACTGGCCTATAATTTTCTTTCTTATAATGACTTTGTGTAGCTTTGGCGTCATGGTAATGCGGACTTAATAAAATGAGTAAGGAAGTATAAGTGAGCCACTTCAGCATTTAGGAGCCGAATTGTGCTGTTTTCTACTGATTCCTATTTGTGGTTTGTTGTGATATTTCTAATAACTCATGTTTACGGGGACTTTATCTAGTTTTGTGCTGATGAAGTGGCTCACTTATAAAAAAAAATTGATGAAGCACAAGCTGGAATCAAGAGTGCCAGGAGAAATATCAATAATCTCAGGTAAACAGATGGCACCACCTTTATGGCAGAAAGTGAAGAAGAACTAAAGAGCCTCTTAATGAAAGTGAAAGAGGAGAGTGAAAAAGTTGGCTTAAAACTCAACATGCAAAAAACTAAGATCATGGCATCAGGTCCCATCACTTCATGGCAGATAGGTAGGGAAAAAGTGGAAGCAGTGACTTTATTTTCTTGGGCTCCAAAATCACTGCAGATGGTGACTATAACCATGAAATTAAAAGATGCACTCTCCTTGGAAGAAAAGCTATGACCAACCTAGACAGCATATTAAAAAGCAGAGATATTACTTTGCCAACAAAGGTCTGTCTAAGTCAAAGCTATGTTTTTTCCAGTAGTCATGTATGGATGTGAGAGTTGGACTATAAAGAAAGCTGATTGCCCAAGAATTGATGCTTTTGAACTGTGGTGTTGGAGAAGACTCTTGAGAGTCCCTTGGACTGCAAGGAGATCAAACTAGCCCATCCTAAAGGAAATCAGTCCTGAATATCCATTGGGAGGACTGATGCTGAAGTTGAAGCTCCAATACTTTGGGCCACATGGTGCAACAAGCCGATTCATTAGAAAAGACTCTGATGCTGGGAAAGATTGAAGGCAGAAGGAGAAGCGGATGACAGAGGCCGAGATGGTTGGATGGGAACACTGACTCAATAGACATGAGTTTGAGCCAGCTTCAGGAGTCAGTGATGGACAGGGAAGCCTGGTGTGCTGCAGTCCATGGGGTCACAAAGAGTCAGACACAACTGAGCGACTGAACTGACTTAACTGAAGGAAGTACTCCCTCATTTTCTTTACTGAAAGGTTTTTTAATAAGATTGGATTTATTTCTTAAACCCTTGATCATATTTGCCAATGAAGCCATCTGGAACTGGAACCTGTGGTAATACGGAATTTGTCTATTTTGCCTGGGTTGTTCAGTTTATTGGCAAAAAATTATTCATAATATTCTTTTATTTTTGTTTCAGTGTCTGTATCCTTGTATTGGTATCTTGTGTTTTCTCTGTTTTACTCTTGGTTATTCTAGCTAGAGGTTTATCAATTATATCAATTTTTTTTTTCTCAAAGAACCAACTTTTGGCTTCATTGGGTTTTAACTTTTTAAATTAACTTTTATTCTTATCTTTATTATTTGTTTTCTTCTCCTTTGGGTTTAACTTGTTCTTTTTCTTGGTTGCTAAGAGGGTGCTTAAAACATTGATTTTAAAACTTTCTGTTTTCTTAATAACTATACATATCGCTAGAGTACTGTACTGGCTACATGTCATCAATTTTGGCATGCTTTTTTCTCTTGCATTCCATTCAAAGTATTCTCTAATTTCTTTCATGAGTTAGTCTTTGGTGCATAGGCTGAATTTCCATATATTTAGGGTTTCTCTGGGTGTCTTTTATTATTATTTGCCCACATAAATATCACTTTAATGCTTTTCATTTCCTTGTGATTTTCAGATTTCTACAAGATACCATTTATCTTCCATCTAAATAATGTCACTTAACATTTCCTATAATGCAGGTCTGTCTACAATGCATTTTTTCACATTTTGTTTAACCAAAATTTTCTTCTTTAGCCTTCCCTTTGAAGGAGATATTCACTGAATATAGACTTGTGGGTTCAAAATCTGTCATTGTTTAAAAATGCCCTTGTCTTCTGTCTGGCCAAAGTTTCTGTTAGCTCTTATCTAACATGGAGTGGGTTTTCCATGCCCTTCTCCAAGGGATCTTCCTGACCCAGGGATTGAACTCAGGTCTCTTACATCTCCTGCATTGGAAAGTGACTTCTTTACCACTAGCGCCACCTGGGAAGCCCAATTCAGCCCATAGCAGTCTCTAAATCTTCAGATGGAAATCAAACCTTGGAAAGCTGGGTTCATGATGTCAGAGTAAATCACTTGGGTAAAACAAATGCACCTGGCTTATCTGCAGACTTGACGGTTTATTGCAAGCGAACTACAAATAGTTATACTAGTCATTGTTTTAATCTGCTGCTCGTTTCCAGATTGTCTATGCTTAGTGTTTCCCTGCTGCCCTATGACTTTGTCACTGTTACTAGATGCACTACTTGTGTCCTGTCTATTTTATAAGAATGTTTGCTCTTGTGGTTACCAATGTGTAATCACACCTCCGAAAGATTGGTGATGGCTAAATATCTTGAGGAAATAAATCACATTTATGATTTTTACAGAATGATTGTAATAATGTGGTCCTAGGTATCAGTTCAGTTCAGATCAGTCGCTCAGTCATGTCCGACTCTTTGCGACCCCATGAATCGCAGCACGCCAGGCCTCCCTGTCCATCACCAACTCCCGGAGTTCACTCAGACTCAGGGCCATCGAGTCAGTGATGCCATCCAGCCATCTCATCCTCAGTCGTCCCCTTCTCCTCCTGCCCGAAATCCCTCCCAGCATCAGAGTCTTTTCCAATGAGTCAACTCTTCGCATGAGGTAGCCAAAGTACTGGAGTTTCAGCTTTAGCATCATCCCTTCCAAAGAAATCCCAGGGCTCATCTCCTTCAGAATGGACTGGTTGGATCTCCTTGCAGTCCAAGGGACTCTCAAGCGTCTTCTCCAACACCACAGTTCAAAAGCATCAGTTCTTCGGTGCTCAGCCTTCTTCACAGTCCAACTCTCACATCCATACATAACTACTGGAAAAACCATAGTCTTGACTAGATGGACCTTTGTTGGCATACTAATGTCTCTGATTTTGAATATGCTATCTAGGTTGGTCATAACTTTCCTTCCAAGGAGTAAGCATCTTTTAATTTCATGGCTGCAGTCACCATCCGCAGTGATTTTGGAGCCAAAAAAAATAAAGTCTGACACTGTTTCCACTGTTTCCCCATCTATTTGCCATGAAGTGATGGGACCAGATGCCATGATCTTCATTTTCTGAATGTTGAGCTTTAAGCCAACTTTTTCACTCTCCACTTTCACTTTCATCAAGAGGCTTTTAGGTTCTAGGTATAGGAAGAAGCAAAAAGGGAAAATATCTGCTGGGTCATAATTGACTAATAAGATAGAGGGTCCAGAGAACCTTTAATTAGCAACAGGGCTTGATCCAGAAATTGGCACCTGGAGTGGCATATCAACAAGAATTTTTGCTTGATCTGGGGAGAGACTCTCAACACCGAGGGACAAAAATTAGTCATGAAATATTTCGCAAACACTGGTCAAATTTTGGACCAAGAAAAGGAACTGAGAAATAAAATATTGCCCAGCATATCAGTAAGCAAAGGACGTTACAGTCAGCAATTGCAGCCCTCCAGTGTTCAGCCGGTGAGCCCTAAGGGAACCCTTGAAGGAAACAAAGAATATGTGCCATTTGGCAGCCATCAGACTACAGCCACTCTCAGCAGTGAGTCTCGAGGAGGCTCAGGATATGAAAACACAGGATACAGCCCTGAAGAGCTGAGGCACATATGAAAGGAACGACTGGCGTGAGCCCAGACTCGCATCTTCCCACACATAGGAAAGTGCTAAATTCCTTTATCTGGGGTATTGTTTTCTTTTGTTAAAAGTAATCTTTTGTTCCTACTACCTGCGCTTTGTTGCAAAACTCCTATATATTCTAGGTCTCCTCTTGCCTCCTCAAAGCAGTTTTCTCAGGGGTTACTTGAAATGCTGCTTCCTGGGCCTAAAGTCCTCAGTGATGGTAGTGGTGGTGGTGGAGACTGCATTGCAGGCAGTCTCCTGCTTAGCATGTCTGCCAAATAAAACATAAGTCTCAAAAAGAAATGCAGAAACTAATAGAAGACACACACACCCACACACAAATACCCCAAAAGGTAAGACAATAAACATCCACTATGTATGCTCTAATAACTTAAAAGTGGATTGAGGATCTTTCAGAGCCTATAACCTAGAAAAGCATCCTTGCTCTATTTACATCAACATATTTTTGTGAAGATGAAAAATAATTAGCTAATGGTGGCTCTGATGGTAAAGAGTCTGCCTGCAATGCAGGAGACTGGGGTTTGATCCCTAGGTTGGGAGGATCCCCTGGAGAAGTGAATGGCCACTCACTCCAGTATTCTTACTTGGAGAATCCTATGGACAGAGGAGCCTGGCAGGCTACAGTCCATGGGGTCACAGAGTTGGACAGGACTGAGCAGCTCAGCACACACAGACACAAAACACATCTAACATTGTATGTCTTCCCTTATCCCCCGTACTCCAGCAAGAAGCACTAATTTGTAACTGGACATTCTTCTATGCCTCTAAGAAGGGAGAAAAAAAAGAAAGAAAAATTAATTTCATGGTCTACAAGATTTATTGCACAGAAAATTTGAGTCAAATTGTAAGCTTACAAAATTATAATAAGGTTCATAACCCTACTATTATCCTGAGTAATTGCCCTGAGCCTCAAATTTTATTTTTTAAAAATCTGTGAGGTATAAGGAACATTTTTAGAAATAATCTTACTTTGTTTATAATTTTTAAATATGTATATTGTACATATCCTAACTTTACCTGTTGATTTGTAAATTAGTTATTTATACATTCCAAAATGTGCATGTCCTAAGGGCTGACCTTAACACTTTGATCTTTGTGAACCTCTGAATGTATCATTTTCAATAGAGATTTTCTTTTAAATAAATGCATGATTTTCTATTATGAACAAGTAATGCCAATGTCCAAAAATGACAAGAAGAAAAAAAACTCAATGCATCTATTTAAAGCCAAGTCTGAGAATATGTCATCTCAAAGTCATTTCAAGTAGCTAGTAACTACAATTCTAAAATTAAGTAAATTTACATAGTCTAACACATTTTCCCTCTTTAAAAGAGTTATACAAAGAAATTGACTCTTTGGAAAATGTCATGCTTTGAACAATCATTTAAATTAATGTTCCATAAATCACAATCTTCTTTAGCATATTAGTTCAGATAATTAGTTTACATACACATGATTAAAACAATAAAGTGTTCTGAGTTATATAATTGTTCATAATTAGAATATTAAATTACTGCCCTAGTTTTTAAATTTTCAAACAAATTGTCTCATCATTATTTGGTATTTATTTAGCTTATGTTTTTATTGCTAAACTTGATTTCTACTTGGCAAGCTCAAATATAATTTGTTTATGGATTGAAGAAGATAAAACATTTAGGTAAATGTCAGTATAGCTGAATATGTAAATTTTAGAAATAGATGCAAAAGATTTGACTCCTTTCTGACAGCACCCTAAAATACAAAAAGGAAAATATATATATATGTATACATATATACATATCATTTTAAAAGGCTTATCCATGCCGAACACAGACTTATTACAGTTTTGTTTGAATCTGACTTTAAAATCTATGGTAATTCTATATCATTTGTCTCTGACAGTCATATCACCAGGGAAGAATTAATCTATCTGCGTTGCTGTCTGTTTCTCTTCTTTCTCTCCTCTATCTGCTGCTATTATTCTTTCTCCTCTCTTACTTTCCACTTTCTTTTTATCCTTTTCTTTCCTAATGCCAAAAAAGCTCATTTAATTAAGCCACAACTACTATGCCTGACCTCCTAGAATTCCATAATTAAAAGCTTTATCTTCATAGAAATAATATGTCTTAGAACATATGGTAGATCTAATCTAGAATGTTTCTAGCGTCCAATAAGAATAATCAAATAACAGAATTAGTCATATTTCAACTTTATTCCATGAATAAGAATTAAATACTTAAAATATGGAGATGTCATTTTTAGGGTCCATTTTAAGGCTCTACATCAAAGCTTTAGAAAACAATTTGATTCACTCTCAGAAGGTAGCTATTATGGATTCAGTTGTGTCCTCCCACAAATTCATATATTGAAGTCCTAACTCACAGGCCCTCAAAATGTGACCTTATCTGAAGATAGGGTCTTTATTGAGGTGCTCAAGTTAAATGACATTAGGATGAGCCCTATTCTAACATAACTGATAAAAAGGGGAAATTTGGAGACAGATGCCACATTCACAGGGAACCCCATGAATATCAACACAGAGATCAGGGTGATGCACCTATAAGCTAAAGAACCCTAGACATTGCCAAGCAAACCACCAGAAGCTCAAGGACAGATATGGAACTGATTCTTCCTCAAAACTCCCAGAAGGGAAAAACCTTGCCAAAGCCTTGATCCTGAGATTCTGGCCTACAGAAACATGAGACAATAAATGTCTGTTATTTAAGCCTCAGTTTGTGGTATTTTGTCATGGTAGCCCTAGTATCTAACTTTTGTTATTTCCACTTGGTAACTTTGTGGCTCTAATTTTGACGTGTTTTCATTTGCATTGAAGATTCATTATACCAGAAAAGAAAAAAATCAGAATGATAGGAAAAGTGAAAGTGTTAGTCGCTCAGTTGTCTCTGACTCTGCGACCCCAGGGAGCCTGCCAGGCTCCTCTATTAATGGAATTCTCCAGGCAAGAATACTGGAGTGGTTTGCCATGCCCTCCTCTAGGGGATCTTCCTAACCCAGGGGTTGAACCTGGGTTTCCTGCATTGCAGGCAAATTCTTCACCATCAAGCGAATCTCAATTCATAGTTGGATTATCAAATATATCCTACATTCAGACTGGAAAGGCTCAACAATCCATGCATTATAGAAAAAGTTCTACTACATTATTACAGCAGCTGCTATTACTGATGTTTCAGCATTGTAGTGTTAAAAAAACATAGGTTCAGAACTTTAAAACAAGACTTGCCCCAGGTTGCAAGGTTTATGTAACATCCAAAACTTAGATAATGTAATATAGTCTTTCAATATAATTAAGGACAAAAACCAAGCAGGCATCTCCATAGACATAGAAACGTCATTTGACAAAAATCAGCAATTTCTCATAAGGACAACCATCAAACTAGGAATAGAGGGTAACTCCCTCAACTAAGTAAAGGGTACCTACAATAAAATCACAACTAACATCATACTTAATGATGGTATATCAAATCATCACACTCACAATTCCTAATTTCAAACTTATTATGAAACTATAGTGATCAAGACACTGTGATAATGTCACAGTAGACATTATGTTCTTGGAATAGAATAGAAAGTCAAAATAAATGGACATCCATATTAGTGGTCAATTGATTTCTAATAAGGGTGCCAAGACAATTCAATGGACAGTGAACTGGATACCCAAATGTAAATGAATAAGGTTGGAACCATTCTTCACACCATATACAAAAATTAACTCAAAACAGACCACAGTCCTAAATGTAAGAGCTAAAACTATAAAATTACTAAAATATAATGTAGGACCTTGAGTTAGGAAAAGCCTTCTTAAATATGACATCAAAATCACAAACAATGAAAAAAAATGTATTAAACTGCATTACTCAGGATTCTCTGGAGAAATATAACTGACAAGATATATACACATATAAAAAGATATTTCTATACATATATAGAAAGAGAAAAACATTGGCTCATGAAATTATAAAGACTAAGGAGTCTCAAGGTCTTCAGTCAGCAAACCAGAGAATCTGGAGAATACATGAGTTAAGTTCCAATAGCTCATATGCTTGAGACCCCAGAACAATGCTGTTTTGGTTTGAGTCCAAAGGCAGAGAAAGATTAATGGGCCAGCACAAACAGGCAAGAGGACTTCATTTTACTCAATGGAGAGTCAGGTTTTTTGCTCTATTTAGGTCTTCATCTGATTAGATGAGGCCCACTCACAGTAAAGCTTTTCCCTGATAGCTCAGTTGGTAAAGAATCTGACTGCAATGCAGGAGACCCTGGTTTGATTCCTGGGTCAGCAAGATCTGCTGGAGAAGGGATAGGTTACGCACTCCAGTATTCTTGGGCTTCCCCTGTGGCTCAGCTGGTAAAGAATCTGCGTGCAAATGTGAGAGATCTGGGTTCGATCCCTGGGATGGGAAGATCCCCTGGAGAAGGGAAAGGCTACCCACTCCAGTATTCTGGCCTGGAGAATTCCATGGACTATCCGTGGGATCACAAAGAGTCAGACGTGACTGAGCAACTTTCACTTTCACTCACAGTAAAGAGGGTAATCTGCTTTGATCATTCTCAGAATGTTTGACCAAATATCTGGGCAACCCCTCCACCATGACCTAGTTAAGTTGATACGGTATTAACCATAGACTTTAATGAAATTAAAAATTTTTTGTGCTATAAACATTAAATTAAGAAAGTAAAAGATGAGAGAAATGAAAGAAAATTAGAGAAAACATTTGCAAATCATATCTCTGATAAAGGTCTTTAAATCCATAAAGAACTCTATTAATGCAATAATAAAAAACAAGATTAAAAATAGACAAAGTATCTGAACAGATAGTTTTCCAAATAAGATATACAAGTGTCCAGTTAGCACCTGAAAAGATGATCTCAACAACATTAGCCATTAGGGAAAATACAAATCAAAACTACAATGTGATATTTTATAGCTACCTTTGTGGTTGTTCAGTTGCTAAGTCATGTCCATCGCTTTTGTAACCCCCATGTCAGGCTCTTCTGTCCGTGGGATTCCCCATGCAAGAATACTGGAGTGGGGTGCCATTTCGTTCTCCAAGGCATCTCCCTGACCCAGAGATCAAACCGGCGTCAGCTGCATTGGCAAGTGGGTTCTTTACCACCGAACCATTTACACCTGCTAGGATGGCTATAAAAAAGGAAAAGGAAAACAATAAAAATAAAAACAAGATTTGGAGAGGATGTGAAGAATTTGCAACTTTCATAAATTGCTATGAAAGTGAAAGTTGCTCAGTCGTGTCCAACTCCTTGCAACCCCATGGACCATGCAGTCCATGGAATTCTCCAGTGCAGAATACTAGAATGGGTACCCTTTCCCTTCTCTGGGGGACCTTCCCAACCCAGGGATCGAACCCAGGTCTCCCACATTGCAGACAGACTCTACCAGCTGAGCCACAATGGAAGCCCTCATGGGAGTGCAAAATGATGCGGTTTGGCATTCCTCAAATTTTAAATATAGAGTTATACCAGGTGACCCAGAAATTCCATTCCCAAATACATTCACACAAATGTCTATGGCAGCATTATTCATAAGAACAATAAATGGAAACAACTCTAATTTACATCAACTGATGAATGGACAAATGAAATAAATGCATCTATATGATAAAAAGAGTATTCAGAAATAAAAAGGACCAGAATACTGACACATGCTACAACAGAGGAATCTTGAAAACATGTTAAGTGAAAGAATCAGTCTCAAAAGACACTTATTGCACAATTCCATTTATATGAGATGTTCAGAACAGGCAAATCTATAGACAGAAGGTAGACCAATGATTGCCTAGGGCAGAGGTGGGTTGGAAGGGAATGGGAAGTGATTGCTATAGGGAAGGAATTTCTTTCTAGGAAGACAAAAACGTTCCAAAATTGATTCTGGGAATGGTTTCCCAACTCTGTGAACATACAAAAGCCACTTCGTTTTGCACATTAAATGTATGAATTGTATGATCTGTAAATTATATCTCAATAAAGCTGTTAAAAATTAAAATAAAATTTTAAGACATTTGCAACTGATTTGTCCCATTTCCAGGAATAGCATTGAAAAAGGAAAATGCTCATCCATGACCATCTCCTAGTTTTTGAACACAAAATTATAAACTTTTTTTTAGTGCCTTAGTATGTCCAAGACCCTCTTCAACATCTGTCCTGTACTCTGCAAGAGAGAGGGTCTCTGAGATACTCTGATGCTTATCAGGGGAAGGGAAAGTTAATCGTATCCTCAAAAATTATCTGATTTCAAAAGGATGATTTTAACATAGATTTGAAAGAAGTCACAGGATTGGTCCAGAGAAGTAAAATTGTTACTCTTTTTGTTATTTGAGATTTTTCAAGTATTCTACTTGTAACTCTGTTGTTTATGAAAGTTCTGATAACCCTGTCAGTCTCCATGCTGGAAGTGTATAGATACACATATTTTACCATATATTCTTTTATTGTAAATATGTCTTTCGAAGCACTGTTGTTTCTCACTATAATTTTAAATGTAACTTGAGGAAATTGGGCATGGCAAGAAGTGGTGGGGGGAATGTTTCTGTAGGGAGCAGCAAACTTCAAATGCAAGCAAGGTAAAGACACGTCATGACATCTCCAGTGGTTTTCTAAAGTAGTTGCAGGGGGCTTCTCTGGTGGTGCAGTGGATAGGAATCCACCTGCCAATGCAGGAGACACAGGTGTGATCCCTGATCCAGAAAGATCCCTCATGCCGCAGCACCCCAACTACTGAACCTGTGGCTCTCGAGTCTGGGAGCCGCAACTTCTGAGCCCATGTGTCACAGCACTGAAGCCCATATACCCTGGAGCCCATGCCCGGCAACAAGAGAAGCCACTGCAATGAGAAGCCTGCACACCACAACTAGAGAGCAGCCCCTACTCTCCGCAGCTAGAGAAAAGCCCAGGAGGGAAAGAAGACCCAGCACAGCCAAACATAGAGAAATACAATAAAGGTTTTAAAAATTAAGATTGAAAAAATCAATAAAGTAGTTCTGAGGTCAATTCTGCTTCATCAACAGGTAGGTCTTCTTTGAAAGCTGGGGTAACCACCTGGCGGCCTTTCTTCAAGGGTAGAGCTATGTGCTACACAGAAGTGAAAATGTGGGGACTGGCCTTAGGCCGGGGCAGTAGAGCACTTGCCCTCTCTTTCATGGTTTAGAAGATGACTATAAAACACTCCAACCCCGAAAAGAATGAAAGAGAACTTGGGTCCTGCCTCACTTAGAACTTACTACTGCTAGATGCTCAGCAGCCTCTCTTGTGAGTAACACTGCTCAGGGCCCAGGAAAATACTTTTCAGTACTTCTTCCTTTGTGTTCTTGGTGGTAGGGATAAGGGTGAAAATTTGTGATTGTAAAGCTGATGATATTGAAGACAGACAGTGCTTCAGTGTGCAGGCAGGATTTCCTCTCAGGGAATCAAATTAATCTATCAGATTCTTCCTCTCTGTGTGAATGCCGTAGATACTCCCATAGCAAAGGACCATTTCCAATCAGTGTTCCAATATGTGCTTCAGGAACTACCCAGGAATTAATTAGCGTAGTATTTGCAACATTGCACAAGGCAGCTGATGGACATTTTGTAGTAGTAATTAATACTGCTCTCAAAATTGCATTATATAATTTGAGACTCAAATGTGTGAAGCTTGACAACTTTACGTTAGAAATTTGATTGTCAGTGAACACAAGGAATGTGAATAGTTTTATTTTTATAAAAGTATTTAACATAATATATTTTCAAAAGTTAATACATTTCAATTTTAGTAATTTTGAGTTAAAATATTGATGCTTATTATTCTTTGGATTTGGATTTTGGTTTTAAATAATCTAAGCCTAAAGTAACTTTATCAAAATTTATGAAAATTATTGAAAATATTTGATATGAAAATATTTTGAAAATATATTGAAATGTATCCATTTTGGATACAATGGAAGTGAAAGTCGCTCAGTCGTGTATGACTCTTTGTGACCCCATGAACTGTATCCAGGCCAGAATACTGGAGGGAGTAGCCTATCCCGTCTACAGCAGACTTTCCCAACCCAGGAATCAAAGCAGGGTCTCCTGCACTGCAGGTGGATTCTTTACCAACTGAACTATCAGGGTACAATAGAATTTTTTAATTTTTTATTTAACTGCTATTAATAGATTATAATTCAAAGGAAAAATAATGATTATAATAACCTAATTATTGATATTGCTGAAATGGAGGCAAGAGAAAGAAATTTTATGGAAGAAGTATATAATTTATAAGTTTTAATTTACTCAGTCATCCAAAATCACCATTTAATCAGCATAACACCTAGACACATACAATTAATAGTTAAATTGAGTTGTCTTCGTCTTTGACTAAAATCACATAAAAACTATAGTTTTACACATATCAGTCAGTTCAGTTCAGTCGCCCAGTTGTGTCCAACTGTTTGCAACCCCATGAATCACAGCACGCCAGGCCTCCCTGTCCATCACCATCTCCCGGAGTTCACTCAGACTCATGTCCATCGAGTCAGTGATGCCATCCAGCCATCTCATCCTCTGTCATCCCCTTCTCCTCCTGCCCCCAATCCCTCCCAGCATCAGAGTCTTTTCCAATGAGTCAACTCTTCGCATGAGGTGGCCAAAGTACTGGAATTTCAGCTTTAGCATCATTCCCTCCAAAGAAATCCTAGGAATATATTTGCTTCTTATTATAAAAGTGTATTTGTCAAGATAGGCAATTAGAACGTGTTTTACATAATATAGCTGGTTGGCTTAATTTAAGACTTTTAAATCTTTAAACCTATGGTTCAGTTCAGTTCAGTTCAGTCACTCAGTTTTGTGTGACTCTTTGCAACCCCATGAGTCACAGCACACCAGGCCTCCCTGTCCATCACCAACTCCCGGAGTTCACTCAGACTCACGTCCATCGAGTCAGTGATGCCATCCAGCTATCTCATCCTCTGTCGTCCCCTTCTCCTCCTGCCCCCAATCCCTCCCAGCATCAGAGTCTTTTCCAATGAGTCAACTCTTCGCATGGTGGCCAAAGTACTGGAGTTTCAGCTTTAGCATCAGTCCTTCCAAAGAACACCCAGGGCTGATCTCCTTTAGGATGGACTGGTTGGATCTCCTTGCAGTCCAAGGGACTCTCAAGTGTCTTCTCCAACACCACAGTTCAAAAGCATCAATTCTTTGGTGCTCAGCTTTCTTCACAGTCCAACTCTCACATCCGTACATGACCACTGGAAAAACCATAGCCTTGACTAGACAGACCTTAGTCAGCAAAGTAATGTGTCTGCTTTTGAATATGCTATCTAGGTTGGTCATAACTTTTCTTCCAAGGAGTAAGCATCTTTTAATTTCATGGCTGCAATCACCATCTGCAGTGATTTTGGAGCCCAGAAAAATAAAGTCTGACACTGTTTCCACTGTTTCCCCATCTATTTCCCATGAAGTGATGAACTAAAATTGTGCCTCTGGACCAGGGTCCAAGAATGTTAGGGGCAAAACAATGCCCTTCTAAAGTTTGGAGGTCATAAAAGTTACTTTTTATTTGTGCATTGTTTTGGTGGTAGTTGTAACACGTGTGTGTGTGCTTAGTCGCTCAGTCGCGTCTGACTCTTTGCGACCCCATGGACTGTAGCCTGCCCGGCTCCTTTGTCCATGGAATTCTTCAGGCAAGAATACTGGAGTGGGTTGCCATGCCCTTCTCCAAGGGATCTTCCCAACCCAGGGACTGAGCCCAGGTCTCCCATGTTGCAGGTGGAATATTTACCGTCTGAGCCATTAAGGGAAGCCCAGTAGTGGTAACATAATTTGCCTCACTTTCCATGACTTTCTTGTTCATTACACAGAGCAGACTTCCAGTGAAATTTATGCATCCACAGGCATGATCAGCTACACTATATAGTTCTGGGAGTTCACAGGGCCCAGCTAACCCAGGGCAAGGCAGGTATCTCTCTGGAATTTTTGTTGACATAGACCTTAGCTGCAGACATGTGTCAATTTGGAGTTCAGAGTTGGCCCACCCACTCGCATGCTGAAAATGAACTTGGAATGACGATGCATGTTTGACAGGGGCCACAACCTGCCCACCAGCTGTTGGAGGGAAATAGTGGGAATACACGCTGAGGCCCATCTGGTGATGATTTCATATAGTCTGAGGCCCACAGTCCCTTGAATTGCATTTCCCATGTTCACCATGTTAGTTGAAAGTACTTCAACCCTTTTATAGTCTGGTTTTGGTGGTTTTTTTTTTTTTTTGCAAAGTTACTTTGTTTCCTATGGTTGCTGTCATAATTTTGCAACAAACTGTGTCATACAGCAGAAATTTCACTCTTATGGCTCTGGAGGCCAGCAGTTCGAAATTAGTTGCACTGGACCAAAATCAAAGTACCTTCAAGGGCCTCTTCCCTCCAGAAGCTAGAGGAGAGATCTGTTCTTGTCTCTTTTGGTTTCTGGTACCTGCCAGTACACCTTGTCTTGAACCACATGACCAGCTTTATGGCCAACATCTTCAATGCCCTCTCTGCTTTGATCATACAGTTTTGTTCTGTGTGTAGTAAAATCTCCATCTGCCTCCTTCTTCCGAGGGTACACATGATTGTATTTAGAGTCCACCTGGATAATTCAGGATTCTCTCTCCTCAACATTCTTTATATCATCCCATTGACACAGACTTTGCTATAATAAGTAACATTTATAGGTTTCAGGCAGAGAAGGAAATGGCAACCCACTCCAGTGTTCTTGCCTGGAGAATCCAAGAGATGGCAGAGCCTGGTGGGCTGCTATCTGTGGGGTCGCACAGAGTCGGACATGACTGAAGCGATTTAGCAGCAGCAGCAGCATAGGTTTCAGGAATCAAACCTGATATATTTGAAGAAAACATTTTAAACCAACAACTAGTTCACAGTCCTTTCTTAATATCATTGTTTCTCTATTCTACTTTATCAGAGTTTTTAGGGTAGTATGAGGTTCAGTTCAATTCAGTCGCTCAGTCAAGTCTGATCTTTGAGACCCCATGAACCATAGCACGCCAGGCCTCCCTGTCCATCACGAACTCCTGGAGTCCACCCAAACCCATGTCCATTGAGTCGGTGATGCCATCCAACCATCTCATCCTCCGTCATCCCTTTCTTCTCCTGCTCTCAATCGTTCCCAGCATCAGGATCTTTTCAAATGAGTCAGCTCTCCGCATCAGGTGGCCAAAGTATTGGAGTTCAGCTTCAACATCAGTCCTACCAATGAACACACAGGACTGATCTCCTTCAGAATGGACTGGTTGGATCTACTTGCAGTCCAAGGGACTCTCAAGAGTCTTCTCCAACACCACAGTTCAAAAGCATCAATTCTTTGGCACTCAGCTTTCCTTATAGTCCAACTCTCACATCCATACATGACCACTGGAAAAATCATAGCATTGACAAGACGGACCTTTTCTGGACAAAGTGATGTCTCTGCTTTTTACTATGCTGTCTAGGTTGGTCATAACTTTCCTTCCAAGGAGTAAGCATCTTTTAATTTTATGGCTGCAGTCACCATCTGCAGTGATTTTGGAGCCCAAAAAAATAAAGTCTGACACCGTTTCCACTGTTTCCCCATCTATTTCCCATGAAGTGATGGGACCGGATGCCATGATCTTAGTTTTCTGAATGTTGAGCTTTAAGCCAACTTTTTCACTCTCCTCTTTCACTTTCATCAAGAGGCCCTTTAGTTCTTCACTTTCTGCCATAAGGTGGTGTCATCTGCATATCTGAAATTATTGATATTTCTCCCGTCAATCTTGATTCCAGCTTGTGGTTCATCCAGCCCAGCATTTCTCATGATGTACTCTGCATAGAAGTTAAATAAGCAGGGTGACAATATACAGCTTTGACGTACTCCTTTTCCTATTTGGAACCAGTCTGTTCCATGTCCAGTTCTAACTGTTACTTCCTGATCTGCATACAGGCTTCTCAAGAGGGAGGTCAGGTCATCTGGTATTCCCATCTCTTTCAGAATTTTCCACGGTCTATTGTGATCCACACAGTCAAAGGCTTTGGCATAGTCAAGAAAGCAGAAATAGATGTTTTTCTGGAACTCTCTTGCTTTTTCCATGATCCAGTGGATTTTGGCAATTTGATTTCTGGCTCCTCTGCCTTTTCTAAAACCAGCTTGAACATCTGGAAGTTCACGGTCCACATATTGCTGAAGCCTGGCTTGGAGAAATTTGAGCATTACTTTACTAGCGTGTGAGATGAGTGCAATTGTGCAGTAGTTTGGGCATTCTTTGGCATTGCCTTTCTTTGGGATTGGAATGAAAACTGACCTTTTCCAGTCCTGTGGCTACTGCTGAGTTTTCCAAACTTGCTGGCATATTGAGTGCAGCACTTTCACAGCATCATCTTTCAGGATTTGAAATAGCTCAACTGGAAATCCATCACCTCCACTAGCTTTGTTCGTAGTTATGCTTCCTAAGGCCCACTTGACTTCACATTCCAGGATGTCTGGCTCTAGATGAGTGATCATACCATTGTGATTATCTGGGTCATGAAGCTCTTTATTGTACAGTTCTTCTGTGTATTCTTGCCACCTCTTCTTTATATTTTCTGCTTCTGTTAGGTCCATACCATTTCTGTCCTTTATTGAGCCCATCTTTGCATGAAATGTTCCCTGGTATCTCTAATTTTCTTGAAGAGATCTCTAGTCTTTCCCATTCTGTTTTTTTTCCTCTATTTCTTTGCATTGATCACTGAGCAAGGCTTTCTTATCTCTCCTTGCTATTCTTTGGAACTCTGCATTCAAATGGGTATATCTTTCCTTTTCTCCTTGCTTTTCGCTTCTCTTCCTTTCACAGCTATTAGTAAGGCCTCCCCAGACAGTCATTTTGCTTTTTTGCATTTCTTTTCCATGGGGATTGTCTGGATTCCTGTCTCCTGTACAATGTCACAAACCTCCGTCCATAGTTCATCAGGCACCCTGTCTATCAGATCTAGTCCCTTAAATCTATTTCTCACTTCCACTGTATAGTCACAGGGATTTGATTTAGGTCATTCCTGAATGGTCTAGCGGTTTTCCCTACTTTCTTCAATTTCAGTCTAAATTTGGCAATAAGGAGCTCATGATCTGAGCCACAGTCAGCTCCCGGTCTTGTTTTTGCCGACAGTATAGAGCTTCTCCATCTTTGGCTGCAAAGAATATAATCAATCTGATTTCGGTGTTGGCCATCTGGTGATGTCCATGTATAGAGTCTTCTCTTGTGTTGTTGGAAGAGAGTGTTTGCTATGACCAGTGGGTTCTCTTGGAAGAACTCTATTAGCCTTTGCCCTGCTTCATTCCATATTCCAAGGCCAAATTTGCCTGTTACTCCAGGTGTTTCTTGACTTCCTACTTTTGCATTCCAGTCCTCTACAGTGAAAAGGACATCTTTTTTAGGTGTTAGTTCTAGAAGGTCTTGTAGATCTTCATAGAACCATTCAGCTTCAGCCTCTTCAGCGTTACTAGTCGGGGCATAGACTTGGATTACTGTGTTATTGAATGGTTTGCCTTGGAGATGAACAGAGATCATTCTCATAGTTTAAAATTATCTTTTGGGTCTATGTGCATAGTTATGGAAAATTTACTATCAAAATGAGAATCTTGGTCTTGGACTATGTTATAAGAAACTCTCCAGCAAGTATTCTTGGAGTTTTTTTTTTTTTTTTTTCCCTCCTACACTAAGGCATGTACTTTTTGACAGGAAAATTCTTGTGGCCACTCAGAGAACAGGTACGTGATAACTAGGACATGGGAATATCCAGCCTACTAGGGAATATTAGTCAAGTTAATCTGTAGGTGGATAAGGAATCCTACCTACCTTCCCAGTGGTTTCTGCATAAGCTTTGGTCTGGTTTCTCTGAGTTACATGCAGCAAAAGTAGGGTAGCACGCACATATATCGGGAGAGCCAGGCCTGGATCAGTCATCTTCTCCTCTTCTATTGTCTTATCTCTGCCTATGGGTGCAACTAGCTTGAATGCCTGGGTGAGGACAGGAATGAAGGTCTGGGAAGTCACGGAAAGACCATGTGGGAATAGCCAGACATCTGAAAGGTAGACGAAGCTGGCCTCAGACATCCAGGCAGCATTTATAAATCAGTGTCCATTTCATTCAGTTATTCAGTGTTGGTTTGTCTGGGCTGATAAAACACATTCTGTAGTAACTGTACTTACCACTAGGGCACCAATAAATTTCCCCATATTTTAAATCAGATTTTGAAATATTAATATAAAACATATTTTTCCAAGTATCCAAAGTTGAAGTACTAGTTGTAGAAAATAAAAGAGTTTTAAAAATGAGTCATTTAACCAGAAAGAAAGTTGGTTTGATTCAACACTCCGCTTTCCCCACCTTTCATTCTAAAATCTGGACTTTTTGCTATTAGGTAGGAACTGAAGGACCTGCTCCAGTGTTCTTGCCTGGAGAATCCCACGGACGGGGGAGCCTGGTGGGCTGCCGTCTATGGGGTCGCACAGAGTCAGACACGACTGAAGTGACTTAGCAGCAGTAGCAGCAGCAGGAACTGAAGATGGTTTTCTCTCTCTCTTTTTTTTTTTTTTCATTTTTTTGTGGCAAAATACACATAACATAAAATTTACCATCTCAATCTAGACAAGATTTTAAAGCATCATTTTTTCATTCCTTGTGTGACCCTGACTTTCAGTCAAACCTTTTATCCATTAGTTACTGTATGGTTCATTTTTAGCTGCCAAAAGTTAAATTTGTCATGTTTGAGTTTAAAATTCTGTGATAAAAATAGAATACTGTTTTTAAAACAGTTTATTTCCTATTGATTTAGTGTCAGAGAAACAGCATCTTACCACATGTATACCTCAATTCACATCCCAGTTTAACACTTCAAAGCTACATTATTTTTGTTTGTTTAGTTTTGAGGATTTTTCTAATACCCAATGTACCCAATACCCACTCCCTTTTAGATCTGCCTTGTAATCAGCAGAGGAGGAGACCTCGTGCCCCTCAGAAAGTTGAGATTTTGTGGCATTCAGCAAGGGATGGGGAAAGAACTTACTGTCATGAGCGCTTTTAAACTTCAAAAGACCATTTGAGAGGAGTGATGGCATATAATTGGAAAACTGTATAATACTTATTAAGTAAAACAGGATCTATAAAGGGATTATAGTATTTGCCCACTGAAATAAAATATTGAAGATTTAGGAGTTGCATGACTGTCCAGGGAGCAAATAATTAGGGATCTCTTTATTCTCTGTGTTTTTTAAATTTTAGAATATGTGACACCAAGTTTTCTGATTATAGAGTGGTTGATTTTCTCTTGAGTGTTGTCTGTTGAGTTTCACTTCTGCCATGTTAATTGTAACCTACTTAAAAGTCTTTGAACCCAAAGGCTTCCAACATGGAATATTAAAACCAACACATGCAGGAGTATTCAAACAATGTATAACTTAAATCTGATTCATGTGATATATTAGGTACTCAAATATTACATTAAATAGGGTTCATGAAAATACTTTCTTAGAATAAAAAATAATCTGGCTTCCCTCTTGAGGAGTCCAACTCCTGGTTAAAAATCCATGTGTGATCTTTTTCAGTTCTCATCACAGCCAATTATAAAGGTCCTACCTGGCAGGTCTCATGGGGGAGAGCTGCCTGCCCCACTCCAGACTCGGTGCACAGCCAGTGCACTGCCATCTTTCAAAGGAGTTACAGTCAGAAACTCAGGCATCCTCTGGTTGGTCATGCTTTTATGTTTATCTGCATTCTTAGACCAGGCTCCTATATTCCTAGGCTTCTTTGTTTGAAGCCTTGAGCTGAGGTCCTTTTAGGGTGCCTCTTCCAAAGTCTTCTTATGGAGTGAAAAGGCAAGCCTTGAGGACATTTTATTTACTCTTAGTATTCAGTAATTTCCCCCCTGAGGTCTATGAAAACAATAGAGCCTTTTTGTTCAGGGCTTCCTTAACAGTTGTCCCTTCCACTCGGCTCTGGACCATTGCACCAATTCATAGGGAAAATGGAACAGGAGAAGTTGGCAATTTCTCTGATTTTAGCCTCTTTGCTTACATTATCTCAGTAACTGGTTAAAGACTTAACTCTTGTATCTTTCCTTGATGCCTTAAATTGGTTACTCTGAAACCTATGAGTTCAGCTCTCTTTTTCCCAGCTCAGCTGAGCTTCTGATATCCCTTTGGGACATTCAGGTTATTATATAACATAAGCCACATTATTAAATCAACTTGAACATCCTTTACTCGAGTTTGTCAAGGGTGATTCTTCCTAATAAAGAAACCGGAATGGACATGGAGCAAGAGCTTATGATGAGCAAACCTGGCCACATAGTCTACGGAGTTGAGATTGCCTAGTGTGGCTTTATTATTTATCTTGCAATACTATGGATCAAACACATTTGTATTCAAACATAAATACCAAGACATATTTCTTGTAGTCACAGAATCTTACCTTCTCTGCCACACATTAATATGAATATATCAGAATGGTTTTGGTCTCAAGTCAAAGAAAACACAGGGATTTCCCTGACTGTCCAGTGGTTAACACTCTAGGTTCCATTGCAAGGAGTGCCTGTTCAATCCACATGCTGCTTTTGTGGTACAGGCAAAACACACGCACACACAGTGACCAAAGTAATAAGGAAATTTTTTGACTGCTCTAAATGACAGACCATCAGATTTGCAGCCTGGAATATACAAGCCTGGACTAAAATTTCAGACAAACTAAGAGTAAAAGCATGACTGAGTTCTTGACTGCAACTCCCTTTGCAGAGTGCTATATGGCCATTCACCAAGTCTGCTGTGCGGAGGGCAGCTCTCTGCCTGTGAGACCTGCTAAGTAGGACCTTTGTGATTGGCTATGGTCAGGCATGAAAAATCACACATTGATTTTTAACCAGGAGCTGGGCTTCTGGTCTGTCATTTAGAGTAGTTATGGTTTGATTAAAATGTTATCCGTCTGTATCCAGTCTTACTGTGATTCCTTTACCCTTTCTTTCTCTGTATATCCTTCTTTACTTTAGATCGGCACAGAATCTTTACTAAGGAAACAATATGGCTTTCAGAATTCTAGACTTTGTATCTGTGGGTCATTCCATCCAAAGGAAAAGAAAGTCTTAGTTTTCCCAGCATTCTCTCTCTTTAATTATATTATCTTTGGTCATATGTCAATTCCTGAGCCAATCTTGGTGGCGAGGGGAGTGCATTATTCCAACTGTCTTGGTCAAGGTGATGTGCTCTATTCTTAAAGCTGATGGATGGAGTTATCATCTTTCCTAAAACTGCATGGAATCCCAAACAAAAATCAGGAGTTACCAAGAAGAGGTGAGTGGGTACTGGAGAGGCAGCTGCAACTATCAAATAAATTGTGTAATAAAGAATTGACTACACTTTTTAATTTGGTCCAGAAATTAGCATAATAATCACAAATTCTCATAATACTTCTAGCTTGCTTAATTAGTACAATGCATTTTGCACAATCACTATTTCAGAGCCATATTTAAAGTAATGTACATCAAAACTCTTTTTAAGGAAAATGTCTTTGCCATCAACAAATTACAAAACACATCATCATTGTAATTGCTTTCGGGGGGGAAAATCTTTAAATTGTTAAAGTATTATTGGATAAATTAATGTAAATAGGATTATAGCAACTTCAAAAGTATCTGTTGCTTCCATTGCTAAAAATAAGTTGGTGATGAGAGATGACTTGAAATAGTCAATAGATGACAGTGTCAATTGTATGTGGATTAATCTATGTACAGATATGAACAAAAATAAGTAGCATATGATATGTTTGCAGTATGTAAGGCAAGAAAAATTAAAGAAACAGCTTCAAGACCTCCATAACGTCTTTATTAGCTTGCCCTAAACACTGAGTACTTGCATCTCCTGCATTGGCAGGGAGTTTTTTACCACTAGCGCCACCTGGGAAGCCCCACATGTAGATCTGCTGCGGCTAAGCCACTTCAGTCGTGTCCGACTCTGTGCGACCCCAGAGACGGCAGCCCACCAGGCTCCCCCGCCCCTGGGATTCTCCAGGCAAGAACACTGGAGTGGGTTGTCATTTCCTTCTCCAATGCATGAAAGTGAAAAGTGAAAGGGAAGTCGCTCAGAGGTGTCCGACTCTTCACGACCCCATGGACCACAGCTTACCAGGCTCCTCTGTCCATGGGATTTTCCAGGCAAGAGTACTGGAGTGGGGTGCCATTGCCTTCTTCCAATAAATGATGTTACTAGCTACTTCTTCCAGTTAATGCTGATGGCATAACATTTAACCAATTTTAAGTTGTCCTTGGTATAAAATATATAACCAAATTATTATTCTTATTCAATCTATCTAATTCAAGGATTTTCACCTCATAAAAAGTTTCAAAATATACTTTACATGTCAATAAACAAGGACAAGTAATGACATCCTTAATGAAATCGAAAAAATATTGTCAACATGTAGCCCCCTTTCATATAGCAAGGGTTCACCTGTATATTTTTTTTAATCTGAATCAGCCATATGAATGATTTCATCATTTGTAAAAGCAGATATTTATAAAATATCTCAATGCAGTAACACTGGGAATACAAAGATAAACAAGGCAGTTTCTGTGTTTAAAATTCTTATAATCTACTTTTAGAAGCAGAGATGTGAGCAAAAATTAGTCCCAAGAGCCCAGGAGATGAAAAGACTAGTTTTACCTAAAATTATAAAAGCCACACAGAGGAGGTAACACTTGAATTAGGTCTTAAATAAAGTATGGGTAAGACTTTTACAGTAAGAAGGGAGAAGGAAGGCAGGGCATTCACTCTAAGAAGAAAGAGGAATGCAGACAAAGAAAAAGGGAAGTCTGGAATTTCTGCAGCAAAGGATCCTTGGAGATTTCTGAACACTGAATTATGCTGGAGTCTGAAAAAGACAGTTCGGTTCAGTTGCTCAGTCGTGTCCAACTCTTAGCAACCCCATGGACTGCAGCACTCCAGGGTTTTCTGTTCATCATTAACTCCCAGAGCTAACTCAAACTCAGGTCCATCGAGTCAGTAATGCCATCCAACCATCTCATCCTCTGTATTTCCTTCTCCTGCCTTCAATCTTTTCCAGCATCAGGGTCTTTTCCAGTGAGTCAGTTTGCATCAGGTGGTCAAAGAATTGGATTTTCATCTTCAGCATCAGTCTGCCCAATAAATATCTAGGACTGATTTCCTTTAGGATGGACTGGTTTGATCTCCTTCCAGTCCAAGGGACTCTCAAGAGTTTTCTCCAACACCACAGTTTAAAAGCATCAATTCTTTGGCGCCCAGCTTTCTTTGTAATCCAACTCTCACATCCATACATGACTACTGGAATATTATGACTAATTTTGACTAGATGGACTCTTTTGGCAAAGTAATGTCTCTGCTTTTGAATATGCTGTCTAGGTTGGTCACAACTTCTCTTCCAAGGAGTAAGCATCTTTAAATTTCATGGCTGCAGTCACCATGTGCAGTGGTTTGGGAGCCCAAAAAAATAAAGTCTCTCACTGTTTCCATTGTTTCCCCAGCTATTTGCTATGAAGTGATGGGACTGGATGCCATGGTCTTCGTTTTCTGAATGTTGAGTTTTAAGCCAGCTTTTTCATTCTCTTTCTCTTTCATCAAAAGTCTCTTTAGTTCTTCTTCACTTTCTGCCATAAGGGTGGTGTCATCTGCATATCTGAGATTATTGATATTTCTCCCAGCAATCTTGATTCCAGCTGTGCTTCATCCAGCCCAGCATTTTGCATGATGTACTCTGTATATAAGTTAAATAAGCAGGATGACAATACACAGTCTTGACGTACTCCTTTCCCAGTTTGGAACCAGTCTGTTGTTCCATGTCCAGTTCTAACTGTTGCTTCCTGACCTGCATACAGGTTTCTCAAGAGGCAGGTCAGGTGGTCTGGTATTCCCGTCTCTTTAAGAATTTTCCACAGTTTGTTGTGATTGACACAGTGAGCAGCTTTGGCGGAGTCAATAAAGCAGTAGATGTTTTTCTGGAACTCTCTTGCTTTTTCAATGGTCCAACAGATGTTGGCAATTTGATATCTGGTTTCTCTGCCTTTTCTAAATCCAGTTTGAACATCTGGAAGTTCACGTTCCAGGTACTGTTGAAGCCTGGCTTGGAGAATTTTGAGCATTACTTTACTAGCATGTGAGGTGAGTGCAAATGTGCAGTAGTTTGAACATTCTTTTGCATTGCCATTCTTTGGGATTGGAATTAAAACTGACCTTTTCCAGGCCTGTGGCCACTTCTGAGTTTTCCATATTTGCTGTCATATTGAGTGCAGCACTTTCACAGCATCATCTTTTAGGATTTGAAATAGCTCAACTGGAATTCCATCATCTCCACAAGCTTTGTTCATAGTGATGCTTCCTAAGACCCACTTGACTTCACACTCCAGGATGTCTGGCTTTAGGTGAGTGATCATACCCTCGTGATTATTTGGGTCATGAAGATCTTATTTTGTACAAGAAAAAAAAAGACATCGAGTGTCAAAACATTAAACCTTGAGACTTGATTTTACATGCAGTGAGGGGCAATAAAGTATTTAAGAAGGAAATGGTACAAATGGTTTTGCTTTTAAGGATGACCCCAGTAGAGTGTGACTGTCAACTGTAGTAAGAATGGAGACCAGCCAGGGCCAAGTTTTAAAATTTAGGTGAGAGATCAGCTAGTTCTGCATGAAGTCCATGGCAGAGTTCAGCAAAGGGAGATTAGAATGCAGAGATGCTTCTGAATTTACAGCTAATAAGACTTGGTGAATGAATGAAGAAGGAACATTGAGTAGGAAAGAAGAACACTAGATTTGCAGCCTAGGAGACCTAGGTTGACTTCAGGTTCTGCCATTAATTTGTTTTTTGATCTCATAAGTTATTTTACACTTATTACTTATAAGATAGATATAACCATACCTCTCAATGGCTATTGTGATAATTAGATACAATATTTATAAATCTCCTCCATATCATTAGTTTTACTATGATTATTAATCATAGTATGAGAGAGAAGGAAGTTCTGGGATGCCTTCTAGGTTTTTGACAGAAGAATGGATGATAAAGTCAAGAACTTAAAAAGTGATAGAACAAGTTCTTGAAAATAAGACTGAATTATTTCCATTATCTGTAGGACTCCAGGTTGAGATGCCCAGGCATAGTTATTAACATGGGCCAGAAACTTGGGAAAGAAAGCATGAGATTTAAAATGCTGTTTCTAAAATTTATCAGTGTGTATATAAAGTTTGAAGTGGAAGTAGTGGGTGAAGCTGGTCAAAGAAAGAAGAAATAGCTAGAAAGAAGTATTTTGTGAACTAAGCTGATGTTATATAACCTTGAGTCCCATCCCCTCCAAAAATTATCTATGAAGTTCTTTAAGAAAGGTTTGTCACTTCAAAACTTCATTTTATATTAGCATAGGCTTGCTTTTTCCTTTAGGGAATCCAGACTCTCAGTTTGGGTAACTACTAGCTAGAAAAAATGCAAAAGTGGAGCCAAAACCCTGTTCTGGTAGTTCAGGCCCTTGAGAAGCCAGGCTGAACTGTGTAATGTAAAAAGTTGTCCTAGTTGGGTGCAAAGAGATGACTGCAGAGATAGAGTGCCACATGGTCTTTTCCTTCAGAGGTCCATAGTGGTCCTAAGTTGCTAATCAGTCGCCTGACCTGGATATAGTGACAAAAGACTAATCAAACCATCTAGTACCTGGTTCCCTCTGAAGTCTCCCTCAGGATGTACGTGATGTGGCCAATGAGGCCTTCTTTCACAGTGAGCTGTCTAGTGCTTTACAGGCTTTTGGAAAGTTTGGAAACACTACCTCCCCACCCCAAGTCGAATGAAAGGTGGGAAGTCTTGTTGACTTAGAATGCACTTTGAGATAGGGTACAGAGAGCCCCTGAAATAGCTCAAGTGAAACTGAGTCTCACAGGAAAGGGACTGAACCTGGTATCAAGGGGATGTCCAAACTGACCTTCATGCCAAGGCAGCAACAACAGCTTCTTGCAAGATGATTATTGGGGGAAGGGGGCACGCGTGCATCAAGTCCGTTCTGTCCATTGAACATTCAACAAATGGTCGGGGCTATGGGAGTTTCTGATATGGCTGCTGGGCCAGCCACTCAGGTGACCTCCATTTTTGTCAGCCAAACTCTCTCCCCACCCACCCTCGCACCCAGCCACTCCTCCCTGCCTTCCTTCACCTTCACCAGACACGGTGCCTTTAAGATGACTCTGATTGTAAATAGGCATTGACAGGAAGATTTCTTCAGTCTGACCTGTCATTCCTGTAACCCTGGGGTGGGGAGGGGGTTATTTTTGTCCCCAAAGGCCTCAGACCTCCTCTTTCTCTGGACTCTCTGAACCCTGGCCACTGGACTTCATTCAACTGCCATTTAGAAAGGGGGTCATTCAAACAGTCTTGGTATGGTAGGTATGCTTTCTGTGTGGGTTGAATCCTTCCTGACCTTATTGTAAGCTTTAAAAAACAAATAAACAGACAGTAACAACAAAAACTAAAAGGCAACAGTGTTTGCCACTTGGGGCATACCTTCCGCAGTCTCCAGTGATCAAGACACCCACCTCACTGGGCAAATCCTAGGAGCCTTCTCTTGCAAAATTCTTTGGAACCGTCACTCTTCCAATCACCCTCAATCATAAGACGACGTGTACAGAACCGATAGAAAAATTGGACTCCAAGAAGAACAAGGATGACTTCCATGAGGTTGGATGAACTGATAAGTAGGATGATAAAATGTATGACTTTTTGTCTAAAATAGAATTGAGTGTGAAAGTAGGGGCAGGGCAGCAAATTAAGGAGGTTGGGATGAACATACACACATAACGATATATAAAATAGATAATCAACAAGCACCTGCTATGTAGCACAGGAAAGTATACTTAGTACTTTGCATTAACCTATAAGGGAAAAGAATCTGAAAACCTGAAACTAACATGATTCTGTAAATCAACTCTACTTCATTTTTTTAAATTCCCCTAACCTGACTGAAAAGCGAGAGAGGGACAGAGAGACAGAAGAAAAAGAAAACAGGATCTACTGTTAAATCTTTTGCTTTCCAGGTAAAAGGAAAAACAAACAACCAAAAGAACACAACTTTAAAATTTTTAAGCTTGAAAGATGGACATCCATTTGGTCACTTAATACCCTGGCGGCAGAATGGAATCATTTATCTGTTTCTCCCTACCTGGTCCTTCCAGACTTCAGAAACTCTCAATGAAGCTTATTATCTCCTTGGCAATAGTTATTTTTAAACATTCCCTAGGGGCCCAAATGATGTTTCCATGAAACGGGGATATACACTTCTAAATAGGAGATTCTGGTGCTATTTGCTTTCCTTTGTGTGTTGTTCTTAACCTGAAAGCAGGAATGGATTTTGAAGTTTTCCAAGTTGCCTCCAATATCTGGACACAACCCTCTCCATGCACATTTACCATTTTCTCTTACCCTTCTGATTTGGCATCACTGAGAACTCAAAAGGCCCCGTACCTAAAGCCCTGCAAGTAGAAACTAGAGGACCTGGTGAAAATTCCTCAAAGAGTTTCCCTGGTGGCTTACACAGTAAAGTAGGGGTCTGACTGCAATGCAGGAGACCCAGGTTTGAACCCTGGTTCAGGAAGATCTCCTGGAGAAGGAAATGGCAATTCACTCCAGTATTCTTGCTGGAGAATCCTATGGGCAGAAGAGCCTGGTGAGCCCCAGTCCACGGGGTCACAAAGAGTCGGACATGACTGGGCGACTCACAATTCACTTTTGGTCTTTTTCATCCATGAATTTATCACAAAAATGTTTTTCCCTAGGTTAGCTCAGTCTACAGAACTTCAGGCACACACTCTCACTTAGTGATCATACCTAGTATCATGGTTTTGAATACAATGTAAATAGTGATGACTTTCAAATTTTTACAGTCCAAACTTCTACATAAGCTCCAGACTCCTATATCCCACTGCCAAATCAACACCTCAGTTCAGTTCAGTCGCTCAGTCGTGTCCCACTCTTTGTGACCCCATGAATCACAGCACGCCAGGCCTCCCTGTCCATCACCAACTCCCAGAGTTCACTCAGACTCGCGTCCATCGAGTCAGTAATGCCATCCAGCCATCTTATCCTCTGTCGTCCCCTTCTCTTCTTGCCCCCAATCCCTCCCAGCATCAGAGTCTTTTCCAATGAGTCAACTCTTCTCATGAGGCAGCCAAAGTACTGGAGTTTCAGCTTTAGCATCATTCCTTCCAAGGAAATCCCAGGGCTGATCTCCTTCAGAATGGGCGGGTTGGATCTCCTTGCAGTCCAAGGGACTCTCAAGAGTCTTCTCCAACTCCACAGTTCAAAAGCATCAATTCTTCGGCACTCAGCTTTCTTCACAGTCCAACTCTCACATCCACACATGACTAGTGGAAAAACCATAGCCTTGACTAGACGGACCTTAGTCGGTAAAGTAATGTCTCTACTTTTGAACATGCTATCTAGGTTGCTCATAACTTTTCTTCCAAGGAGTAAGCATCTTTTAATTTCATGGCTGCAGTCACCATCTGCAGTGATTTTGGAGCCTCCAAAAATAAAGTCTGACATTGTTTCCACTGTTTCCCCATCTATTTCCCATGAAGTGATGGGACCGGATGCCATGATATTCGTTTTCTGAATGTTGAGCTTTAAGCCAACCTTTTCACTTTCCTCTTTCACTTTCATCAAGAGGCTTTTTCGTTCCTCTTCATTTTCTGCCATAAGGGTGGTGTCATCTGCATATCTGAGGTTAAATCAACACCTCACCTGGATATCAAAGAGGCATCTCAAAGTCAACATATCCAAAACCTACCTCCTGATTCCTTCCTCCTTCTTCAAACTCTTCTCCTTGCAGAGTCTTTTCCATTAATAATTCAAAAAATGATAAGTCCATCTTCACAGTGGCTCATATTAAAAGAGCCACCCTTGATTTGTCTTTCTCTCACAATCCATAGCCAGTGCCTCAGTAAATATTATTAGTTTGAATTTCAAAATAAATTCAAAATCTGCATGAGCAGTAGAGCTTTGGGAACTATTTAGTACCCCACACCATAAATTGCAGAAATCTCACTAGCCATTAACAATGCACCAGTAACATCCTAACTGAACTCCTTGTGCCTGTCTCTCCTATGACAGCAGCTGCTGCTTTGCTCCGAATGATCTCACTTTCTGATAGCCATGCCCACATGTAATCCCTTTCCCCTGATTGGGAACTGGACCCACCTGAGTGCCCCAACCACAGCAGAAGCAATGGGATGGAATGTTCCTTCTGTGACTAGGTTACAAAGACTCTGACTTCCATCTGGCTGAGATTTCTGTCTCTGGCTCTTCGTGCTTGCTTGCTCTGATGGAGAGGACTACCTGGCAAGGAAATGAGGATGGCCTCTGGCCATCAGCCAAGAAGTGACCCAGGCACTCATTCCAACAGCCCATGAGGAACTGAACTCTCCTCACAGCCACTGAATGAGCTTGGAAGAATATCCTCACCCAGCTGACCTTGAGATTACTGAAACCCTGGCAACACCTCGACCACAAGCATGGGAGACCCTAAAGCAGAGGCCCCAGCTAAGCTGTGTCTAAATTTCTGGCCCCTAGAATCTATGTGATAACAAATGTGTGTTGTAAGTTGCTAAATTTTGAGCAAATTTGTTACACAGCTAACAAATCTCAGTGAAGTCGATTCTGAAACAGCAGCCAAACTGACTATTGTGAAAATCATATCAAGGCACTCCTCCACTTAAAATCATTCAGTGGCCAGAGATGAATCCACATACCTACGGACACCTTATCTTTGACAGAGGAGGAAAAAATATACAATGGAGAAAAAACAATCTCTTTAACAAGTGGTGCTGGCTGTTTACAATAGCCAGGACATGGAAGCAACCTAGATGTCCATCGGTAGATGAATGGATAAGAAAGCTGTGGTACATATACACAATGGAATATTACTCAGCTATTAGAAAGAATGCATTTGAATCAGTTCTAATGAGGTGGATAAAACTGGAGCCTATTATACAGAGCAAAGTAAGTCAGAAAGAAAAACACCAATGCAGTATATTAATGCATATATATGGAATTTAGAAAGATAGTAATGATGATCTTATGTGCAAGACAGCAAAAGAGACACAGATATAGAGAACAGACTTTTGCACTCTGTGGGAGAAGCCAGGGTGGGATGATTTGAGAGAACAGCACTAAAACATGTATATTACCATATGCGAAATAGATGACCAGTGCAAGTACAATGCGTGAAACAGGGCACTCAAAGCCAGTGCACTGGGACAACCCAGGGGGATGGGATGGGGTGGAAGGTGGCCGATTCACGTCAATGTATGGCAAAACCCACAATATTATAATTAGCTTCCAATTAAAATAAATTAATAAAAAAATAAAATAAAATTGAAAAAATAAACCATTCAATGGCTTCCAATCTTGCTTGGCATAAAAGCCAACATCCTGTAATAGCCAATATGATCCTACCTGATCAGGCCTGATACTACCTGATCCTCCTTCCTTAACAGTCTTGGTTTTCTCTGACTGTATCTGTGACTATCTCCTATGAGTCTTTCTCTCTCTTGTCTTTGCTTCACACTGACCTCCTGGCTATTTTTGAACACGCAAGCATCCACACTTTTTCAGAGTATGTGTGCTTGTAGTTTCATCTGCTTAGAAGGCTTTTCAAATATCCACATGCTTCTCTCCTTCAGTCTTCTCAGTCTCTATTCCAAGGTCTCCTTACCAATAAAGCCTTCCCTGATGACCCTACCAAGTATCAACCCTGATGACCCTCCCCTGGCATGTTCTACTTTTTTCCCATACTTTTAAAAAAATATTTTTACTGTGGTAAGATCACATAATATAGAACATAGCATTTTAACCATATTTAACTGTACAGTTCAGTGGTACTAAGTACATTCACATTGTTGTGCAATTCTCACCACCATCCATCTCCTGAATTTTCCACCTTCCTAAACTGAAACTCTGTCCTCATTAAACACCAAGTCCCCATTCCTATTACCAACCACTCACCTCTATACTGTTTGTCTACGTATTTATAACATGTAACCTATATCTTTCGGGAAGATCCCCTGGAGAAGGAAATGGCAACCCCTTCCAGTATTCTTGCCTGGGAAATCCCATGGACAGAGGAGCCTGGCAAGCTACAGTCCATGGGATTGCAAAGAGTTGGAGATAACTTAGCAACTAAACAACAACAGCCTACACCTTTACTTGTATATGAGTATATCGTCCGTCTCCCCTTACTAAAATAAAAGCTCCAGGAATAAAAGAACTGATTTATTCACTGCCATATCCCCAGCACTAGAACAAGGCTTAATGCACAGTTAGCACTCAATTTGCTGAAAAACCTTCTGGTCCTTCTGCAGTAGAATTGGTACATTTGAAGGTTGTAAATGTTTAATGAGAGAAACATGAGGATGGCACTGGGCTCTACTCAGGACCTGCCTAGCAAACAATACGTAAATAGCTATAGGAACATGAATTGCTATGAACAACATATCACTCATTAGGATACAAAAAGAAAGAGTCAGTCGCTTAGTCGTGTCTGACTCTTTGCGATCCCATGGACTATAGCCCACCAGGCTCCTCTGTCCCTGGGATTTCCCAGACAAGAACACTGGAGTGGGTTGCCATTCCCTTTTCCAGGGGAATTCCCAACTCAGGGATTGAACCCATGTCTCCCGCCTTGCAGGCAGATTCTTTACCTCTCTGCCGCTATAGGCATTAATTTAATGCTATTACAAGCTAGTAATTTTTCACAAAAAGAAAAAACTTTGGTTCCATAATCACAGACTGTACCCCTAACCTTGGCTAATCATCTTGCAAATGCCTGTGATTAGTCACAATGGGTAATGCGAAGGGGAGTGCCTGAGGCTCAGGCAGCACCATCCATCACCAACACAGGGGACATAACTCACATATCCTGTCCTACTAATGGCAGGTCAGTTAGCATCAATTTTGTACTTGAAGGGCAATTCAAACCAAATTCCTTAAATGCAGCAAAATTTTGATAAGTATTCTCTGCTAATACTAACATTATCTAGCAAAACCTTAACATGGGAAGAATTTGTAGCTGTTCAGAAAGCAACCGAATTAAAAGTATAAAAACAAATCACGCAAGGCAATCTTGCTAGTTGTTTTGATGGAACGTCAAAATGTAATGGCTATTTAAGGGAACAGTATTTTATCAAAATGTCAGAAAACCTTACTCATTTTTTTTAATGGATACTAACAATTTGATTCAAATTGCCCTTCAATACAAATACCGTATATCGAAAATGGGTCAAAAGGTATATTTATCCCTGTGTAGAATTACCGTTGTATCTATCTTAGGATGTAACATTTTAAGGCTGGAGAGTGAGTATAAAAGAGTAAGAAGACCTTCTAAGAATACTCAGCAAGATAGAAAATGAAGTGAACCAGGGAATCTACAGACATTAAAAATGACAGAAAGGAAGTTTTCAATTGTTGAGAGCAAGAAGTAATGATGGGATGGCCTACTGTTTAAAGAATATACTGTTAACAGGTGATAGAACACTAAAATATTTCTATTCAGTCTCCTTCAAGTTGGAAAGGTCCAATTTAAAGAAAGAAATTATAGCTCAAGATAGTTGAAAAGATAGTAAAAAGGGCACATAGGCACTTCAAGTGAATTTAAGTTTCTAAGACCAAGCAAATTACATCCTCAGAAGCTGAAGGAATTTGTAGATGGAATCTCAGGACCACTCTTTGACATGAAGAAAGGGGTAGAACCCAGACAATTGAAGGCAGCTCTATGTTGCTCTGTTTTCTAAAAAATGAGAAATACACACATATATGTACAGACATATATTTAAGTGGTAGACAGAGACACAGATTGTGGGCAAAATCCAAGAGTGGATTTATTAAGTACAGCCGTTTTAAACCTTTAGAATCTAATGCAGTGATAGATGTGCTGTGGCCAGAGTTTATAAACACATGGTCTAAATTGGAGTGGTTTGCATTATTGTTTTGCTTTTTTTTTTTTCCAGAAGTTTCAGGTTTGCTAGAAAGAGTTTTGGAGGCAGAGAGCTGATCATGGATATAAATGTTGGTTCTACCACTGTCTTCCTGGGAGCTCTTGGGGCGTTCTCTTCACTCTCTCTGAGTCTTGTTTACTTATAATACTGCCTCAAAGAGCTATTATGAAGGTCTTCAGGCTGTCTATTGCACCTTGCATAGATGACTTAGTGTTATGTGTTAGTGCAAATCCTCCATTTTTGTGCTTCTCTATTTCCCTGGAGAGAGACCAGCTATAGCAACTTTCCTTGCCTCTCATCCTGTCCTTATTCCCCTTATTTGCGTACATGTGAGAAGGAAATGGGCCTGTCCAGTTCAGACGCTTCTCTTTTTTCTCTTTTGGAATCAGAATATTGAAGGACACATGCATTTTGGTCACCTTTTCTGCCGAGAAGAAAGCTTATTCAGGCAGGTTTGGTTTGTGCAAAGGGGAGGCAGGTGATTACCCAACAATGCCTGTGACTAGGTGGGCACCATGACCTATTGTAACGATTAGAAGCCCTGGTGGCTGCAGATTAAAACACACTCTTTGGTTTAGTTTTTCCAACAATAAAGTGGATATTCTAATCTCCATCCGAGTCTGATTCTTGTATCTCTGTCACTGGGGGAAATTTTTAAGGTTGGAGATGGAGAAAAAAGTGTTAGTGATCATCCTACTAGAACTTCAGCAAGATGATGACAACAATGGTGACAAAGCAAGTCAATTGGGACACTGTAATCCTTAGGGAGTTTATACCTGCACCCCTATTCCTTAAATGACAAAATCGCCTGCTGCATTTTGATGAAGCAAGTTGTTAAATGTCTGTCAACTAGATAAGTAATACTTCCACAATACCAAGGAGGATTAATTAATAATACAGAATAGTTCCTTAGCATTTAAGGAACCCTAGAGACTAAGTTATTCACGTGTACCATCTAATTCCTCTCTGCAGTCACATGAAGCAAATATAATACCTCCTTTTATAGGTGAAGAAAGGAGAGTTCAATGGTTAAATGATTTGTCTAAGGTCATGCAGTTAACAAGTAGAAAAATAGGATATAAACTCAGATCTAATTTCCGAGTCCATATACTGATCCAGGGCTTGGCAAAACCCTACATCCTGCACGCCAAATTCAGCCAAGACCATTTGTTACAGATTGTTTATGACTATTTTTGCACTATGCTGACAGAGTTGATCAGTTGTGATAAAAAAACATATGGCCTGTAAAGCAGAAAATATTTACTATCTGCACCTTAATAGAAAAAGTTTGGGCCTTCTGCTCTAGTATAAACCATTGTGCAACATTCTTTCAAATTAAAATCTTGAGGGTTCCCATCTTATGCCAAAAAACATGATGTGAATGGTCCTTCACTTAACACTGGGAGACAAGGTAAAATTTGAGACTCTCTGAGAGATAAGAAAGCCTTCCTCAGTGATCAATGCAAAGAAATAGAGGAAAACAACAGAATGGGAAAGACTAGAGATCTCTTCAAGAAAATTAGAGATACCAATGGAACATTTCATACAAAGATGGGCTCGATAAAGGACAGAAATGGTATGGACCTAACAGAAGCAGAAGATGTAAAGAAGAGGTGGCAAGAATACACAGAAGAACTGTACAAAAAAGATCTTCACGACCCAGATAATCACAACAGTGTGATCACTCACTTAGAGCCAGACATCCTGGAATGTGAAGTCAAGTGGGCCTTAGGAAGCATCACTACAAACAAAGCTAGTGGAGGTGATGGAATTCCAGTTGATCTATTTTAAATCCTAAAAGATGATGCTGTGATAGTGCTGCACTCAATATGCCAGCAAATTTGGAAAACTCAGCGGTGGCTACAGGACTGGAAAAGGTCAGTTTTTATTCCAATCCCAAAGAAAGGCAATGCCAAAGAATGCTCAAACTACTGCACAATTGCACTCATCTCACACACTAGTAAAGTAATGCTCAAAATTCTCCAAGCCAGGCTTCAGCAGTACGTGAACCATGAACTTCCAGATGTTCAAGCTAGTTTTAGAAAAGGCAGAGGAACCAGAGATCAAATTGCCAACATTTACTGGATCATCGAAAAAGCACGAGAGTTCCAGAAAAACATCTGCTGCTGCTGCTAAGTCGCTTCAGTCGTGTCCGACTCTGTGCAACCCCATAGACGGCAGCCCACCAGGCTCCCCCGTCCGTGGGATTCTCCAGGCAAGAACACTGGAGTGGGTTACCATTTCCTTCTCCAATGCATGAAAGTGAAAAGTGAAAGTGAAGTTGCTCAGTCGTGTCCGACTCTTAGCGACCCCATGGACTGCAGCCTACCAGGCTCCTCCATCCATGGGATTTTCCAGGCAAGAGTACTGGAGTGGGGTGCCACTGCCTTCTCCACGAAAAACATCTACTTCTGCTTTATTGACTATGCCAAAGCCTTTGACTGTGTGGATCACAATAAACTGTGGAAAATTCTGAAAGAGATGGGAATACCAGACCACCTGACCTACCTCTTGAGAAATCTGTATGCAGGTCAAGAAGCAACAGTTAGAACTGGACATGGAACAACAGACTGGTTCCAAATAGGAAAAGGAGTATGTCAAGGCTGTATATTGTCACCCTGCTTATTTAACTTATACGCAGAGTACATCATGAGAAATGCTGGGCTGGAAGAAGCACAAGCTGGAATCATGATTGCCGGGAGAAATATCAATAACCTCAGATATGCAGATGACACCACTCTTATGGCAGAAAGTGAAGAGGAACTAAAAAGCCTCTTGATGAAAGTGAAAGAGGAGAATGAAAAAGTTGGCTTAAAGCTCAGCATTCAAAAAATGAAGATCATGGCATCTGGTCCCATCACTTCATGGGAAATAGATGGGGAAACAGTGGAAACAGTGTCAGACTTTATTTTTTTTGGCTCCAAAATCACTGCAGATGGTGATTGCAGCCATGAAATTAAGAGATGCTTACTCCTTGGAAGGAAAGTTATGACCAACCTAGATAGCATATTCAAAAGCAGAGACATTACTTTGCCAAGAAAGGTCCGTCTAGTCAAGGCTATGGTTTTTCCAGTGGTCATGTATGGATGTGAAAGTTGGACTGTGAAGAAAGCTGAGTGCTGAAGAATTGATGCCTTTGAACTGTGATGTTGGAGAAGACTCTTGAGAGTCCCTTGGACTGCAAGGAGATCCAACCAGTCCATTCTAAAGGAGATCAGTCCTGGGTGTTCTATGGAAGGAATGATGCTAAAGCTGAAACTCCAGTACTTTGGCCACCTCATGCGAAGAGTTGACTCATTGGGAAATACTCTGAAGCTGGGAGGAATTGGGGGCAGGAAGAGAAGGGGACGACTGAGGATGAGATGGCTGGATGGCATCACCGATTCGATGGACGTGAGTTTGGGTCAACTCCGGGAGTTGTTGATGGACAGGGAGGTCTGGCTGAAGAATCTAAGCTACTCCATTTTGTAAGGTTCCGGGAAAAGAGCCTTTGGAAATCCAAGAGCCTTTGGAAATCCCCTGACCTCACCCCACCACCTGCGAACCAATCAGAACCCTTGGCCAGCCCGGGAAATTCGAATCAAGCCCGGGAAATGAGAACCAATCAGAACTCAGCACCTAACCCTTCACCAGAAGGTGACCAATCAGTCGGGGAGACTCCCGGTTTTCAAATTTTTCCTGCGAGAATACCCTATATAAGCAATGTAACCCAGAGCTCGGGGCTCCTCCCTATAGCTGCTGCGTCAGTATCGGTGGGAGCCCCAGCTTGAGCTTGGTAATAAAAACTCTCTTGCTTTTGCATCAGATATCGGCTCCCTGGTGGTCATTGGGAGATTTCGGGACTTGGGCATAACACTGGCGTTTTGCGATTCATGGGGTCGGAAAGAGTCGGACACAACTGAGCGACTGAATTGAACTGAACTGAGGTATACTTTTCTATTCAGAAACATTAATTTAACAAAAAATTCAATGGTCCTATAATGTTTTAACTTTTTCTCCCTAGAGCTTCAGCATTGTTCTTAAATTCCAATAAATCTCTTAGCAATACCTCTTGGTTATACCAGATTTTACTTTTTCAACAAACTAGGATAATTCCTAAACAGTACAGCTGTTAGGAACAGCTTTCAAGTAGCAGGTAGAGTTTTATCTACTTTATATGATAAAAATTTATATATACAAAAGTAGAAAGAACAATACTAACATTCCTTGTATCTATCACTCAGCTTCAAATTACCATCTTCAAGGCTAATTTTATTTCACGTATAAATCCTTCCTTCTCCCCAACTCCCACCAGACCATTTGAAACAAATTGCAGACATCATAGCATTTCAGCCACAAATGCTAAAAATGGTTTTCAACACAGAGGCAGGGAAAATATGCTAATAGGATACTAGCACATAGAACCATATAATCCTTATATGGTTATATATATAATTATAATTCTGCTCAAGTTGAGAGTTTATACTAATTCTTTGCTTACAGGCACGATGTTTACTACATTTTTTTTGGTCAAAACAAGATAACATGCTATTCAAACTCCATTAAGGAAAAGAGTTCAGGAACCATGAAAGCAGTTTATGTCATATGGCCTCAGGTAATGTCAGTCATTCACCCAGCAGTGAATCTTCAGAGGGTCATCAGTAAGACAGAGTCCATGTAATAAATGAACCCAGGGCAAGAAAGATGTCAACCCTGGCCATGGTATGCCGACAAAAATAATAAATATCCCGCCTGCCATATATTCTTGAAAGATCCTGTACCAAGGTTACTGAAACCATTCATTACATATTTTCAAGGTTACAATAATGCAACTGATGCTGTTGGAAGCTGGCTTTTAACTGTGTAGGGAGAAGCTATACTCTTGTTTAAAGAGGTCAGCACAAGTCGGTCATTTACAAATGTTCTTCAAAGCTACAGGTGTGATCTTACTCTATGCAAAACAACAGAAAAGAATTTGGTCAATCCTGGTTCCTCCAGTGTCCCCAAATACAATTTGTGAGTAGGAAAAGCTAAGTATTTTGTTTACCATATTAATAGAGAACAAACCTCCATGAAGTTTTGGTAATGTCTCAGTAGGGGAACAAAGTCAGAATTAATCAAGAATTGAGAACTGGAAGTTTAGTTCTTTAGGTTCGGTTTTTCAGTGCAAGAGGATTTGGCAAGAACTGTGTAAGGAGTAAGATGTAACAGTCCACTATTGTTGAAACCAGGAAGGCAAGGATTTTTGAGGTATGACATTGAGAGCATCTTAGAGTACAAACGGTCTATTGATACTTTCTATTGTAGAATGGATGGGTCTTTTGAAGGTCATGCTAACGAAGGCAATGGAATAGTAAGGCCATTTTAAAGTAAACAGCTGTAAGGAGCGTAGAGAGTAAGCATTTTAATTCCTCAACATCCAGCTATGGGTAAAAGTTGGTATTTCCAGTTCTCAACTTTCATCTTCAAATTAGAAGTGTGCATGCGTGCACACTCAGTCATGTCCAACTCTGTGACCCCATGGACTGTAGCCCACCAGGCTCCCCTGTGAATGGAATTTTCCAGGCAAGAGTACTGGAGCAGGTTGCCATTTCCTTCTCCAGGGGATCTTCCCGACTCAGGGATCGAACCCATGTCTCTTGTGTCTCCCGCATTGGCAGGCAGATTCTTTGCCAGCTGAGCCGCAGGAGATAGAGATAGTAGATAAGCTATGTAATGAGAGATAAATCGAGAATCTCTATATACATATTTGTTTTAATATAATGAAGTCCATATAGTGTTTTGTCTATCATCTCTTTAAGATGCCAGTAAAGAGACTCTGACTGTGATTCATTAGGCATCTTTCTTCTTTATTTTGGAGCTCTGCCAATCATTTTTTGCCTGTGTGTCTCCAAGGGTGTAGCCATCAATATCCTTCATCAGAGGTTTCTTGCCAGTTGGGAAGAACACCCAGTATTGACAGAAAACTTTCAGTCTCTGCATCTGTACTTGCTCAAAGTTCAGATGTTAATGGAGATGGATCATCAACGGTAACAAAAGGTTGGATCTTTAATTTAATTCTTTCCTTCTAAAGTTTGCTCCTAGTACCGAGAACCCAGAAATGTATTTTTATTCCTTTGTGTTACACAGAATTTCTGAGATGTCATGGATATTAACACTATCAAACATTGTGCATAAACACAGCAGTTTAAGGCTTAGAACTCAGTGCTTCTATTTAATATTAAGCCCATATTTCTACACTGAATTTCTGGTATTAACAGATGACAAATTACAGACACATTTGAGAGATCCTAAATCATTTTGGCATATCAGTTATGAGTGGGAAAAATTTTTTTTAAATTTCCAGGGTCACTTCCTTTAGCTAATGTTCCCCCTTATTCAAGATTCATGCAATGTATATTCCACCTACCTTTGAAATGAGAAAATTCCAAACTTTCCTTAAATTGTTAGCATTTTGGCTTCAAGTCCAGTTCATTGGCTTCAAGTCCAATTCAGCTGGAGGATTCAGACTCTTCAATCATGAGAGAACTAACTCCTGAAGTGGGACTCCTACTGATTTCTGAACCAACTCACTGTACAGCCTCCAGTAAAGGAAGGTACTGGTTACTGTGAATGCCTCCCACAGCAGCCCCTTTCAATTGCCTTACCTGACTAACCCAGCTTCTAGCTTGACACTCTTTCTCCCATTAACAGATCATACCTGCCTAGTTATCATGTTCTGTATTTATCCTGTACAGCCTCCCAGTGTTCCTAATACTCAGAGCATGCTTCCAAATCAGTAATTTTTCCCTACTGATTGAATGGTTGGTCTTGACTTTCCTTAAAAGAGAAAAAAAAAAAAAAAACAATTCTCCATGTAAGGAGCCACAGACTCTATTCTTTTCTTGTGTAAGGAAACCATTTTTATTTGTAATGAAATTCATATTCAGCTAACCTCAAATTATTGATTTGGGAATAATATTTGATGAGGCGAGACAGCCATATCTCAGAGACCTGGGTCTTGTAATTTCTCCTGCCACTTAATGAGAATGCTGGCTCCCTCTTTGACATTTTCTTCCAGGGTGGAATACAAGACTCATCCCTTAATTCTCCATAGCACAGCAAGAACCATGTTGAAAAATTAAACATGATTGACTGAGTACTAAACAGGTATAGAAATACCAAAAATAACTTGGTACAAAATAATCAATATTCCACTATATAATCTATCTATTTTCTACTAGGGCTTTCTTATAGAAATTAGTCCTTTACTCATTCCTAGTCCCTGTCTAGCCCCAGATTTGCCTCAAGGGAACAAAGGTAATTTTCTCCTTGTTTGTCTTGTTAAGTTGCTCAGTTGTATCAGATTCTTTTGCAACCCCATAGACTGTAGCCCGCCAGGCTGTTCTGGGATTTCCCAGGTAAGAATACTGGAGTGGGTTGCCACTTCCTTCTCTTTGAGATCTTCCTGACCCAGGGATTGAACCAGCGTCTCCTGCATTGGCAAGCAGGTTCTTAACTACTGAGCCACAAGAGAAGCCAAATTTTCTTCCTACTGCTTGGAAAGATAATTCTAATGCATGACTAGATTCTTTGGAGACCAAAGCCAAAGAGAGGTGAAATGCTCCTTCACACTTGTCTGCTGCTACTGCTGCTAAGTCACTTCAGTCGTGTCCCACTCTGTGCGACCCCACAGACGGCAGCCCACCAGGCTCCCCCGTCCCTGGGATTCTCCAGGCAAGAACACTGGAGTGGGTTGCCATTTCCTTCTCCAATGCATAAAAGTGAAAAGTGAAAGTGAAGTCACTGAGTTGTGTCCAACTCTCAGCAACCCCACGGACTGTAGCCTACCAGGCTCCTCCGTCCATGGGATTTTCCAGGCAAGAGTACTGGAGTGGGGTGCCATTGCCTTCTCCTCACACTTGTCTAAGACCTGTCAAAGACAAAAACTGGACAAGCATGGAGATTGATTCTATTCATACTATTGCAACAGGGAGGACAGCCAGATCTGAAGATCAGAGCTTCTCATCAGGAGTAGTATACAAGTATCAGAAGGTCATTTACAGTTGAAATTGTTTTATAGTCAAGGAAGGTCAATCAGCTGAATAGGGAAATGTTTCTTGTCTAGTTAGTTTCAGAGGATATATATATATATTTTTTTTTTTTAATTGTCATTTTTTTTAGAATATTTTTATTTAATGTACTTACTTGCCTGTGCTGGATCTCAAATGCAGCACAATGCATCTTCGACCTCCATTGCAGCACGCAGGATATTTAGTGGCAGCATGTGGGATCTAGTTCCCTAATCAAGGATTGAACCCAGGCCCCCTGCACTGGCAATGCAGAATCTTATCCCCTGGACCACCAGGGAAGCAGAGGATACACAGTTTTAATCTTAGCTAATCACTCATGAGACAAAGAATGGGAAGTTAGCAAAGGGGAAAAGGTCTGTGTCTGGCCTTGCTGGAAGTCCAGACAATAGGGGAAAGTTGTGTTTGGCCTTGCCACACTTCTTTCCCGTCTTGTTGAAGACAGCCATAGGTTGTCCTTAAATAGTTACATCTCGAAACAAGGAGATCAGGAATGTCTAGCTCTATACTGTTGTCAGTCCAGTTTCGATCCTGATGTGTAAAAACTATCAGTTGAAACTCAGCTTCTGCATGAGAAGTCAGTTGAAAGTGGAGTTGTTTTTAACTCTGATAGATCATAATACACTGCTGAATTTTGTTTCAAGATGATGGCTGTGCGATAGTGTTAGAACTTAGGACTCTGAACAAGATTCATCACCCAACTGCAAGGCATAAGATTACAAGCAAAAGGACTGATAATCTTTGCAATATACCTCAAAGCCAAGATCCTGCTTTCCATTTCCTGTCCAGGAGAACATGTCCTATTGGGCATTTGGCTCAACCTTAGAGAATCGAGTAGCCTTGTCATTCAGTCTAGTAACTGATGACTCGACTTGGTCTGTGACATTAATCCAAGTGCAGCAGGAAGTGTTGGCCACCAAGCAGGCACCTCACAAACTAGAAAGGAGAAAGCCCAGTGCTATGTCATTGTCCACAACACTGGCCAATGAGTTTAGGCTTATCGGCAGTGCTTCCATCTGTGGTCCTATCTGGCTTAACGAGAGAGTTCTAACCACCTTTTCAAACTGTGTAATTCCCAGAGGGGGCACAATGATCCTCACAGCACGCATAAAGAGAGAATCGATGACGTTTCCTGGGAGTTTTCCTGAATACCCTGTAGTTTCCTCATCTGGAAATAATCATTTAAATCTCCAGAGGGACACATGATCAACAGGTGGGTTGGTGATTTTGAATAAATGGAAGTCCTAGAAAAGAGCTCCCATATAAGGTAATGACATAGGAAAAACTGGTATACGTGGGAAAGGCAGGGGTAGTCTTGCTGACAAATAGTAATATCTCGGGAGGAGGTGCCCACAAACAGCTTGGGGGGATAGAAATTATTAATAATACCTGGGGTTAACCATGGGGTATATCCCTCAGGAAGGCAGAGTCTTGCTTAGAATTAAGCAAAATTTGTAAGCCTGGCTGAAATGCGGTGGAGGAAAAAATGGTTATTAGGGATAAAAAAAAAAAGTGTGTTTTTTCCTACATCCTGAGGAATTAAAGCTGTGAAGCTTGGAGACTTCAAGAGAAGCGTTAATTACACTGGGAATTAAGTTTCAGTTAGCATCTACTGAGAGATTGAGGTTGGTGATATGGGCGTAGTTGAAATGCCAATATGATCATTAAGGGGAAAGTCTCCCTGAGATGTGTTGAAGGGGATGACAATTGGGTGTTCATCCTGGTGTCAGGTGGGGGGGTGAGTGGAGAATGTAGGGATAGTTTGAAAAAATTGAGCCGACTTAACAAAGGAGTTTGCCCTTCCTGTGATGAGGATGCAAAGGAGGGAAAGGACAGAGCAAAGAAGGGCAAAGTCATTGGTTCGTATTTTTTAAATTATGAAATATGAGCTCAAGATTGTACTTCTTGTAGTTTTGTAGCAGTATTGATAAGTAGGAGAATAAAGGTGGGTCCCTTTCACCTGGATTCAGACTCAATCTTTCAGGGCTATCTTTTCTGGAAGACTAGGTCTCCAACCTGAAAGTCATGTAAGAGCTGTGGGGGGATGTCCAGGGGAAAGACAGAACTGACCTGAATGTATTGAATAAATGGGAATATATTTAATAAGACCTTGGCAGTGTTGAAGCACAGTGGATCCTTGAACAATATGGGGGGTTGGGGTGCCAAACTTTTGTGCACTCAAAATTTCCCCATATAACTTCACATTTGGCCAGTTCACATAGATGGATTCAACCAACCTTGGACTATGCAGTACTGGACCAGTGCTAATTGAAAAATCCAGATTTCCCTGGTGGTTCCAGAAGTTAAGAATCCACCTGCCAATGCAGGAGACACAGGTTCAATCCCTGGT